>NW_027616756.1:0-194447 GCF_964187855.1 Myxine glutinosa
CACGTGACCGGGTGGCGAAAGCTCGTAACTCGGATCTCGGCTCGCATCTCAAAGCAATAAACCGCCGGAGCGACGGCTCGTATCTCGAAAAACTCGTAAGTTGGGGCACTCGTAAGTCAAGGTTCCACTGTATATATATATATATATATATATATATATATATATATATATATACATACATATATATATATATACTGTTGAAGGAGTCCGGACTCCAGCAGAATACGGATAAAAGGATGGCAAGGCACAAACTCGTCCGAGAAGATGTTTATTCGTAAAACCAACTCGGGAACTCTAAAAAGCCCGTTTATCGGGCTGCCTTATAAAGCAAAACCAGAAACCGAAACCGAAAGCCACGCCTCTCAAGCGAGGCGTGCTTCGGTGGTCACGTGATCCACAGGTGTAGCTCATTATACCCGCACGCGCGGCACGCTTTGGCGGTCACGTGACCAGCCACTCTGGCGCCGTGGATCCCCGCCGGTGACGTCACCGGCTGGAGCAAGGAGATTCTGATGCCGGTCTTGCTTGGGGGACCCATGGGTCGCTACACACGCCCCCCCAGAATGGACTTGGTCCAGGGAGGTCAACCTGAAAGGGATGACCCGACCGAAACGACCCCTGGCCGGTCGCGGGGGGGGGGGGGGGGGGGGGGTTCGGTGTGGTGGTGGATGGTCGGACGGGGGGGTGTAGTGGACGGGGGGTGGCCGCGCCGCGGTGGCAGAGCTTTTTCCAACAATTTCAACACTAACACAAGTGCGAAAAGTGGTTTTTCAACACTAACACAAGTGCGAAAAGTGGTTTTTCAACACTAACACAAGTGCGAAAAGTGGTTTTTCCACACTAATACAAGTGCAAAAGTGGTTTCCTGCACCAACACAAGTGCGAAAAGTGGTTTTTCAACACTAACACAAGTGCGAAAAGTGGTTTTTCAACACTAACACAAGTGCGAAAAGTGGTTTTTCAACACTAACGCAAGTGCGAAAAGTGGTTTTTCCACACTAATACAAGTGCAGAAGTGGTTTCCTGCACCAACACAAGTGCGAAAAGTGGTTTTTCAACACTAACACAAGTGCGAAAAGTGGTTTTTCAACACTAACACAAGTGCGAAAAGTGGTTTTTCAACACTAACACAAGTGCGAAAAGTGGTTTTTCAACACTAACACAAGTGCGAAAAGTGGTTTTTCCACACTAATACAAGTGCAAAAGTGGTTTCCTGCACCAACACTAGTGCGAAAAGTGGTTTTTCAATACTAACACAAGTGCGAAAAGTGGTTTTTCAACACTAACACAAGTGCGAAAAGTGGTTTTTCCACATTAATACAAGTGCAAAAGTGGTTTCCTGCACCAACACAAGTGCGAAAAGTGGTTTTTCAACACTAACACAAGAGCGAAAAGTGGTTTTTCAACACTATCACAAGTGCAAAAAGTGTTTTTTTCACACTAATACAAGTGCAAAAGTGGTTTCCTGCACCAACACAAGTGCGAAAAGTGGTTTTTCAACACTAACACAAGTGCGAAAAGTGGTTTTTCAACACTAACACAAGTGCGAAAAGTGTTTTTTCCACACTAATACAAGTGCAAAACTTGTTTCCTGCACCAACACTAGTGCGAAAAGTGTTTTTTCAACACTAACACAAGTGCGAAAAGTGGTTTTTCAACACTAACACAAGTGCGAAAAGTGTTTTTTCCACACTAATACAAGTGCAAAAGTGGTTTCCTGCACCAACACAAGTGCGAAAAGTGGTTTTTCAACACTAACACAAGTGTGAAAATTGGTTTTTCCACACTAATACAAGTGCAAAAGTGGTTTCCTGCACCAACACAAGTGCGAAAAGTGGTTTTTCAACACTATAACAAGTGCAAAAAGTGTTTTTTCCACACTAATACAAGTGCAAAAGTGGTTTCCTGCACCAACACAAGTGCGAAAAGTGGTTTTTCAACACTATCACAAGTGCAAAAAGTGTTTTATCCACACGAATACAGGTGCAAAAGTGGTTTCCTGCACCAACACAAGTGCGAAAAGTGGTTTTTCAACACTAACACAAGTGCGAAAAGTGGTTTTTCAACACTAACACAAGTGCGAAAAGTGGTTTTTCAACACTATCACAAGTGCAAAAAGTGTTTTTTCCACACTAATACAAGTGCAAAAGTGGTTTCCTGCACCAACACAAGTGCGAAAAGTGGTTTTTCAACACTAACACAAGTGCGAAAAGTGGTTTTTCAACACTAACACAAGTGCGAAAAGTGTTTTTTCCACACTAATACAAGTGCAAAAGTGGTTTCCTGCTCCAACACAAGTGCAAAAAGTGGTTTTTAAACACTAACTCAAGTGCGAAAAGTGGTTTTTCAACACTAACACAAGTGCGAAAAGTGGTTTTACCACACTAATACAAGTGCAAAAGTGGTTTCCTGCACCAACACAAGTGCAAAAAGTGGTTTTTCAACACTAACACAAGTGCGAAAAGTGGTTTTTCAACACTATCACAAGTGCAAAAAGTGTTTTTTCCACACTAATACAAGTGCAAAAGTGGTTTCCTGCACCAACACAAGTGCGAAAAGTGGTTTTTCAACACTAACACAAGTGCGAAAAGTGTTTTTTCCACACTAATACAAGTGCAAAAGTGGTTTCCTGCACCAACACAAGTGCGAAAAGTGGTTTTTCAACACTAACACAAGTGCGAAATGTGGTTTTTCAACACTAACACAAGTGCGAAAAGTGGTTTTTCAACACTAACACAAGTGCGAAAAGTGTTTTTTCCACACTAATACAAGTGCAAAAGTGGTTTCCTGCAACAACACAAGTGCGAAAAGTGGTTTTTCAACACTAACACAAGTGCGAAAAGTGGTTTTTCAACACTATCACAAGTGCAAAAAGTGTTTTTTCCACACTAATACAAGTGCAAAAGTGGTTTCCTGCACCAACACAAGTGCGAAAAGTGGTTTTTCAACACTAACACAAGTGCGAAAAGTGGTTTTTCAACACTAACACAAGTGCGAAAAGTGGTTTTTCAACACGATCACAAGTGCAAAAAGTGTTTTTCCACACTAATACAAGTGCAAAAGTGGTTTCCTGCACAAACACAAGTGCGAAAAGTGGTTTTTCAACACTAACACAAGTGCGAAAAGTGGTTTTTCAACACTAACGCAAGTGCAAAAAGTGTTTTTTCCACACTAATACAAGTGCAAAAGTGGTTTCCTGCAACAACACAAGTGCGAAAAGTGGTTTTTCAACACTAACACAAGTGCGAAAAGTGGTTTTTCAACACTAACACAAGTGCGAAAAGTGGTTTTTCAACACTAACACAAGTTCGAAACGTGGTTTTTCAACACTAACACAAGTGCGAAAAGTGTTTTTTCCACACTAATACAAGTGCAAAAGTGGATTCCTGCACCAACACAAGTGCAAAATGTGGTTTTTCAACACTAACACAAGTGCGAAAAGTGGTTTTTCAACACTAACACAAGTGCGAAAAGTCGTTTTTCAACACTAACACAAGTGCGAAAAGTGGTTTTTCCACACTAATACAAGTGCAAAAGTGGTTTCCTGCACCAACACAAGTGCGAAAAGTGGTTTTTCAACACTAACACAAGTGCGAAAAGTGTTTTTTCAACACTAACACAAGTGCGAAAAGTGGTTTTTCCACACTAATACAAGTGCAAAAGTGGTTTCCTGCACCAACACAAGTGCGAAAAGTGGTTTTTCAACACTAACACAAGTGCGAAAAGTGGTTTTTCAACACTATCACAAGTGCAAAAAGTGTTTTTTCCACACTAATACAAGTGCAAAAGTGGTTTCCTGCACCAACACAGGTGCAAAAAGTGGTTTTTCAACACTAACACAAGTGCGAAAAGTGGTTTTTCAACACTAACACAAGTGCGAGAAGTGGTTTTTGAACACTAACACAAGTGCGAAAAGTGGATTTTCCACACTAATACAAGTGCAAAAGTGGTTTCCTGCACCAACACAAGTGCGAAAAGTGAGTTTTCAACACTATCACAAGTGCAAAAAGTGTTTTTTCCACACTAATACAAGTGCAAAAGTGGTTTCCTGCACCAACACAAGTGCGAAAAGTGGTTTTTCAACACTAACACAAGTGCAAAAAGTGGTTTTTCAACACTAACACAAGTGCGAAAAGTGGTTTTTCCACACTAATACAAGTGCAAAAGTGGTTTCCTGCACCAACACAAGTGCGAAAAGTGGTTTTTCAACACTAACACAAGTGCGAAAAGTGGTTTTTCAACACTAACACAAGTGCGAAAAGTGGTTTTTCAACACTAACACAAGTGCGAAAAGTGGTTTTTCAACACTAACACAACTGCGAAAAGTGGTTTTCCACACTAATACAAGTGCAAAAGTGGTTTCCTGCACCAACACAAGTGCGAAAAGTGGTTTTTCAATACTAACACAGTGCGAAAAGTGGTTTTTCAACACTATCACAAGTGCAAAAAGTGTTTTTTCCACACTAATACAAGTGCAAAAGTGGTTTCCTGCACCAACACAAGTGCGAAAAGTGGTTTTTCAACACTAACACAAGTGCGAAAAGTGGTTTTTCAACACTATCACAAGTGCAAAAAGTGTTTTTTTCACACTAATACAAGTGCAAAAGTGGTTTCCTGCAACAACACATGTGCGAAAAGTGGTTTTTCAACACTAACACAAGTGCGAAAAGTGGTTTTTCAACACTATCACAAGTGCAAAAAGTGTTTTTTCCACACTAATACAAGTGCAAAAGTGGTTTCCTGCACCAACACAAGTGCGAAAAGTGGTTTTTCAACACTAACACAAGTGCGAAAAGTGGTTTTTCAACACTAACACAAGTGCGAAAAGTGGTTTTTCAACACTATCACAAGTGCAAAAAGTGTTTTTTCCACACTAATACAAGTGCAAAAGTGGTTTCCTGCACAAACACAAGTGCGAAAAGTGGTTTTTCAACACTAACACAAGTGCGAAAAGTGGTTTTTCAACACTAACGCAAGTGCAAAAAGTGTTTTTTCCACACTAATACAAGTGCAAAAGTGGTTTCCTGCAACAACACAAGTGCGAAAAGTGGTTTTTCAACACTAACACAAGTGCGAAAAGTGGTTTTTCAACACTAACACAAGTGCGAAAAGTGGTTTTTCAACACTAACACAAGTTCGAACCGTGGTTTTTCAACACTAACACAAGTGCGAAAAGTGTTTTTTCCACACGAATACAAGTGCAAAAGTGGTTTCCTGCACCAACACAAGTGCAAAATGTGGTTTTTCAACACTAACACAAGTGCAAAAAGTGGTTTTTCAACACTATCACAAGTGCGAAAAGTCGTTTTTCAACACTAACACAAGTGCGAAAAGTGGTTTTTCCACACTAATACAAGTGCAAAAGTGGTTTCCTGCACCAACACAAGTGCGAAAAGTGGTTTTTCAACACTAACACAAGTGCGAAAAGTGTTTTTTCAACACTAACACAAGTGCGAAAAGTGGTTTTTCCACACTAATACAAGTGCAAAAGTGGTTTCCTGCACCAACACAAGTGCGAAAAGTGCTTTTTCAACACTAACACAAGTGCGAAAAGTGGTTTTTCAACACTATCACAAGTGCAAAAAGTGTTTTTCCACACTAATACAAGTGCAAAAGTGGTTTCCTGCACCAACACAAGTGCAAAAAGTGGTTTTTCAACACTAACACAAGTGCGAAAAGTGGTTTTTCAACACTAACACAAGTGCGAGAAGTGGTTTTTGAACACTAACACAAGTGCGAAAAGTGGATTTTCCACACTAATACAAGTGCAAAAGTGGTTTCCTGCACCAACACAAGTGCGAAAAGTGGGTTTTCAACACTATCACAAGTGCAAAAAGTGTTTTTTCCACACTAATACAAGTGCAAAAGTGGTTTCTTGCACCAACACAAGTGCGAAAAGTGGTTTTTCAACACTAACACAAGTGCAAAAAGTGGTTTTTCAACACTAACACAAGTGCAAAAAGTGTTTTTTCCACACTAATACAAGTGCAAAAGTGGTTTCCTGCACCAACACAAGTGCGAAAAGTGGTTTTTCAACACTAACACAAGTGCGAAAAGTGTTTTTTCCACACTAATACAAGTGCAAAAGTTGTTTCCTGCACCAACACAAGTGCGAAAAGTGTTTTTTCAACACTAACACAAGTGCGAAAAGTGGTTTTTCAACACTAACACAAGTGCGAAGTGTTTTTTCCACACTAATACAAGTGCAAAAGTGGTTTCCTGCACCAACACAAGTGCAAAAAGTGGTTTTTCAACACTAACACAAGTGCGAAAAGTGGTTTTTCCACACTAATACAAGTGCAAAAGTGGTTTCCTGCACCAACACAAGTGCGAAAAGTGGTTTTTCAACACTATAACAAGTGCAAAAAGTGTTTTTTCCACACTAATACAAGTGCAAAAGTGGTTTCCTGCACCAACACAAGTGCGAAAAGTGAGTTTTCAACACTATCACAAGTGCAAAAAGTGTTTTTTCCACACTAATACAAGTGCAAAAGTGGTTTCCTGCACCAACACAAGTGCGAAAAGTGGTTTTTCAACACTAACACAAGTGCAAAAAGTGGTTTTTCAACACTAACACAAGTGCGAAAAGTGGTTTTTCCACACTAATACAAGTGCAAAAGTGGTTTCCTGCACCAACACAAGTGCAAAAAGTGGTTTTTCAACACTAACACAAGTGCGAAAAGTGGTTTTTCAACACTAACACAAGTGCGAAAAGTGGTTTTTCAACACTAACACAAGTGCGAAAAGTGGTTTTTCAACACTAACACAACTGCGAAAAGTGGTTTTCCACACTAATACAAGTGCAAAAGTGGTTTCCTGCACCAACACAAGTGCGAAAAGTGGTTTTTCAATACTAACACAGTGCGAAAAGTGGTTTTTCAACACTATCACAAGTGCAAAAAGTGTTTTTTCCACACTAATACAAGTGCAAAAGTGGTTTCCTGCACCAACACAAGTGCGAAAAGTGGTTTTTCAACACTAACACAAGTGCAAAAAGTGTTTTTTTCACACTGATACAAGTGCAAAAGTGGTTTCCTGCAACAACACATGTGCGAAAAGTGGTTTTTCAACACTAACACAAGTGCGAAAAGTGGTTTTTCAACACTATCACAAGTGCAAAAAGTGTTTTTTCCACACTAATACAAGTGCAAAAGTGGTTTCCTGCACCAACACAAGTGCGAAAAGTGGTTTTTCAACACTAACACAAGTGCGAAAAGTGGTTTTTCAACACTAACACAAGTGCGAAAAGTGGTTTTTCAACACTATCACAAGTGCAAAAAGTGTTTTTTCCACACTAATACAAGTGCAAAAGTGGTTTCCTGCACAAACACAAGTGCGAAAAGTGGTTTTTCAACACTAACACAAGTGCGAAAAGTGGTTTTTCAACACTAACGCAAGTGCAAAAAGTGTTTTTTCCACACTAATACAAGTGCAAAAGTGGTTTCCTGCAACAACACAAGTGCGAAAAGTGGTTTTTCAACACTAACACAAGTGCGAAAAGTGGTTTTTCAACACTAACACAAGTGCGAAAAGTGGTTTTTCAACACTAACACAAGTTCGAACCGTGGTTTTTCAACACTAACACAAGTGCGAAAAGTGTTTTTTCCACACGAATACAAGTGCAAAAGTGGTTTCCTGCACCAACACAAGTGCAAAATGTGGTTTTTCAACACTAACACAAGTGCAAAAAGTGGTTTTTCAACACTATCACAAGTGCGAAAAGTCGTTTTTCAACACTAACACAAGTGCGAAAAGTGGTTTTTCCACACTAATACAAGTGCAAAAGTGGTTTCCTGCACCAACACAAGTGCAAAAAGTGGTTTTTCAACACTAACACAAGTGCGAAAAGTGTTTTTTCAACACTAACACAAGTGCGAAAAGTGGTTTTTCCACACTAATACAAGTGCAAAAGTGGTTTCCTGCACCAACACAAGTGCGAAAAGTGGTTTTTCAACACTAACACAAGTGCGAAAAGTGGTTTTTCAACACTATCACAAGTGCAAAAAGTGTTTTTCCACACTAATACAAGTGCAAAAGTGGTTTCCTGCACCAACACAAGTGCAAAAAGTGGTTTTTCAACACTAACACAAGTGCGAAAAGTGGTTTTTCAACACTAACACAAGTGCGAGAAGTGGTTTTTGAACACTAACACAAGTGCGAAAAGTGGATTTTCCACACTAATACAAGTGCAAAAGTGGTTTCCTGCACCAACACAAGTGCGAAAAGTGGGTTTTCAACACTATCACAAGTGCAAAAAGTGTTTTTTCCACACTAATACAAGTGCAAAAGTGGTTTCCTGCACCAACACAAGTGCGAAAAGTGGTTTTTCAACACTAACACAAGTGCAAAAAGTGGTTTTTCAACACTAACACAAGTGCGAAAAGTGGTTTTTCCACACTAATACAAGTGCAAAAGTGGTTTCCTGCACCAACACAAGTGCGAAAAGTGGTTTTTCAACACTAACACAAGTGCGAAAAGTGTTTTTTCCACACTAATACAAGTGCAAAAGTTGTTTCCTGCACCAACACAAGTGCGAAAAGTGTTTTTTCAACACTAACACAAGTGCGAAAAGTGGTTTTTCAACACTAACACAAGTGCGAAGTGTTTTTTCCACACTAATACAAGTGCAAAAGTGGTTTCCTGCACCAACACAAGTGCAAAAAGTGGTTTTTCAACACTAACACAAGTGCGAAAAGTGGTTTTTCCACACTAATACAAGTGCAAAAGTGGTTTCCTGCACCAACACAAGTGCGAAAAGTGGTTTTTCAACACTATAACAAGTGCAAAAAGTGTTTTTTCCACACTAATACAAGTGCAAAAGTGGTTTCCTGCACCAACACAAGTGCGAAAAGTGGTTTTTCAACACTATCACAAGTGCAAAAAGTGTTTTATCCACACGAATACAGGTGCAAAAGTGGTTTCCTGCACCAATACAAGTGCGAAAAGTGGTTTTTCAACACTAACACAAGTGCGAAAAGTGGTTTTTCAACACTAACACAAGTGCGAAAAGTGGTTTTTCAACACTATCACAAGTGCAAAAAGTGTTTTTTCCACACTAATACAAGTGCAAAAGTGGTTTCCTGCACCAACACAAGTGCGCAAAGTGGTTTTTCAACACTAACACAAGTGCGAAAAGTGGTTTTTCAACACTAACACAAGTGCGAAAAGTGTTTTTTCCACACTAATACAAGTGCAAAAGTGGTTTCCTGCACCAACACAAGTGCGAAAAGTGGTTTTTCAACACTAACACAAGTGCGAAAAGTGTTTTTTCAACACTAACACAAGTGCGAAAAGTGGTTTTACCACACTAATACAAGTGCAAAAGTGGTTTCCTGCACCAACACAAGTGCGAAAAGTGGTTTTTCAACACTAACACAAGTGCGAAAAGTGGTTTTTCAACACTATCACAAGTGCAAAAAGTGTTTTTTCCACACTAATACAAGTGCGAAAAGTGGATTTTCCACACTAATACAAGTGCAAAAGTGGTTTCCTGCACCAACACAAGTGCGAAAAGTGGGTTTTCAACACTATCACAAGTGCAAAAAGTGTTTTTTCCACACTAATACAAGTGCAAAAGTGGTTTCCTGCACCAACACAAGTGCGAAAAGTGGTTTTTCAACACTAACACAAGTGCGAAAAGTGGTTTTTCAACACTAACGCAAGTGCGAAAAGTGGTTTTTCCACACTAATACAAGTGCAAAAGTGGTTTCCTGCACCAACACAAGTGCGAAAAGTGGTTTTTCAACACTAACACAAGTGCGAAAAGTGGTTTTTCAACACTAACACAAGTGCGAAAAGTGGTTTTTCAACACTAACACAAGTGCGAAAAGTGGTTTTTCAACACTAACACAACTGCGAAAAGTGGTTTTCCACACTAATACAAGTGCAAAAGTGGTTTCCTGCACCAACACAAGTGCGAAAAGTGGTTTTTCAATACTAACACAGTGCGAAAAGTGGTTTTTCAACACTATCACAAGTGCAAAAAGTGTTTTTTCCACACTAATACAAGTGCAAAAGTGGTTTCCTGCACCAACACAAGTGCGAAAAGTGGTTTTTCAACACTAACACAAGTGCGAAAAGTGGTTTTTCATCACTAACACAAGTGCGAAAAGTGGTTTTTCCACACTAATACAAGTGCAAAAGTGGTTTCCTGCACCAACACAAGTGCGAAAAGTGGTTTTTCAACACTAACACAAGTGCGAAAAGTGGTTTTTCAACACTATCACAAGTGCAAAAAGTGTTTTTTCCACACTAATACAAGTGCAAAAGTGGTTTCCTGCACCAACACAAGTGCGAAAAGTGGTTTTTCAACACTAACACAAGTGCGAAAAGTGGTTTTTCAACACTAACACAAGTGCGAAAAGTGTTTTTTCCACACTAATACAAGTGCAAAAGTTGTTTCCTGCACCAACACAAGTGCGAAAAGTGTTTTTTCAACACTAACACAAGTGCGAAAAGTGGTTTTTCAACACTAACACAAGTGCGAAAAGTGGTTTTTCAACACTATCACAAGTGCAAAAAGTGTTTTTTCCACACTAATACAAGTGCAAAAGTGGTTTCCTGCACAAACACAAGTGCGAAAAGTGGTTTATCAACACTAACACAAGTGCGAAAAGTGGTTTTTCAACACTAACACAAGTGCAAAAAGTGTTTTTTCCACACTAATACAAGTGCAAAAGTGGTTTTCTGCACCAACACAAGTGCGAAAAGTGGTTTTTCAACACTAACACAAGTGCGAAAAGTGGTTTTTCAACACTAACACAAGTGTGAAAAGTGGTTTTTCAACACTAACACAAGTTCGAAACGTGGTTTTTCAACACTAACACAAGTGCGAAAAGTGTTTTTTCCACACTAATACAAGTGCAAAAGTGGTTTCCTGCACCAACACAAGTGCGAAAAGTGGTTTTTCAACACTAACACAAGTGCGAAAAGTGGTTTTTCAACACTAACACAAGTGCGAAAAGTGGTTTTTCCACACTAATACAAGTGCAAAAGTGGTTTCCTGCACCAACACAAGTGCGAAAAGTGGTTTTTCAACACTAACACAAGTGCGAAAAGTGGTTTTTCAACACTATCACAAGTGCAAAAAGTGTTTTTTCCAGACTAATACAAGTGCAAAAGTGGTTTCCTGCATCAACACAAGTGCGAAAAGTGGTTTTTCAACACTAACACAAGTGCGAAAAGTGGTTTTTCAACACTAACACAAGTGCGAGAAGTGGTTTTTGAACACTAACACAAGTGCGAAAAGTGGATTTTCCACACTAATACAAGTGCAAAAGTGGTTTCCTGCACCAACACAAGTGCGAAAAGTGGGTTTTCAACACTATCACAAGTGCAACAAGTGTTTTTTCCACACGAATACAAGTGCAAAAGTGGTTTCCTGCACCAACACAAGTGCGAAAAGTGGTTTTTCAACACTAACACAAGTGCGAAAAGTGGTTTTTCAACACTAACACATGTGCGAAAAGTGGTTTTTCAACACTAACACAAGTGCGAAAAGTGGTTTTTCAACACTAACACAAGTGCGAAAAGTGGTTTTTCCACACTAATACAAGTGCAAAAGTGGTTTCCTGCACCAACACAAGTGCGAAGAGTGGTTTTTCAACACTATCACAAGTGCAAAAAGTGTTTTTTCCACACTAATACAAGTGCAAAAGTGGTTTTTCAACACTAACACAAGTGCGAAAAGTGGTTTTTCAACACTAACACAAGTGCAAAAAGTGTTTTTTCCACACTAATACAAGTGCAAAAGTGGTTTCCTGCAGCAACACAAGTGCGAAAAGTGGTTTTTCAACACTAACACAAGTGCAAAAAGTGGTTTTTCAACACTAACACAAGTGCGAAAAGTGATTTTTTCCACACTAATACAAGTGCAAAAGTTGTTTCCTGCACCAACACAAGTGCGAAAAGTGGTTTTTCAACATTAACACAAGTGCGAGTTTTTCAACACTAACACAAGTGCGAAAAGTGGTTTTTCAACACTAACACAAGTGTGAAAAGTGGTTTTTCCACACTAATACAAGTGCAAAAGTGGTTTCCTGCACCAACACAAGTGCGAAAAGTGGTTTTTCAACACTAACACAAGTGCGAAAAGTGGTTTTTCAACACTATCACAAGTGCAAAAAGTGTTTTTTTCCCCACTAATACAAGTGCTAAAGTGGTTTCCTGCACCAACACAAGTGCAAAAAGTGGTTTTTCAACACTAACACAAGTGCGAAAAGTGGTTTTTCAACACTAACACAAGTGCGAGAAGTGGTTTTTGAACACTAACACAAGTGCGAAAAGTGGATTTTCCACACTAATACAAGTGCAAAAGTGGTTTCCTGCACCAACACAAGTGCGAAAAGTGGGTTTTCAACACTATCACAAGTGCAAAAAGTGTTTTTTCCACACTAATACAAGTGCAAAAGTGGTTTCCTGCACCAACACAAGTGCGAAAAGTGGTTTTTCAACACTAACACAAGTGCGAAAAGTGGTTTTTCAACACTATCACAAGTGCAAAAAGTGTTTTTTCCCACACTAATACAAGTGCAAAAAGTGGTTTCCTGCACCAACACAAGTGCGAAAAGTGGTTTTTCAACACTAACACAAGTGCGAAAAGTGGTTTTTCAACACTAACACAAGTGCGAAAAGTGGTTTTTCAACACTAACACAAGTGCGAAAAGTGGTTTTTCAACACTAACACAAGTGCGAAAAGTGGTTTTTCCACACTAATACAAGTGCAAAAGTGGTTTCCTGCACCAACACAAGTGCGAAAAGTGGTTTTTCAACACTAACACAAGTGCGAAAAGTGTTTTTTTCCACACTAATACAAGTGCAAAGTTGTTTCCTGCACCAACACAAGTGCGAAAAGTGTTTTTTCAACACTAACACAAGTGCGAAAAGTGGTTTTTCAACAATAACACAAGTGCGAAGTGTTTTTTCCACACTAATACAAGTGCAAAAGTGGTTTCCTGCACCAACACAAGTGCAAAAAGTGGTTTTTCAACACTAACACAAGTGCGAAAAGTGGTTTTTCCACACTAATACAAGTGCAAAAGTGGTTTCCTGCACCAACACAAGTGCGAAAAGTGGTTTTTCAACACTATAACAAGTGCAAAAAGTGTTTTTTTCCACACTAATACAAGTGCAAAAGTGGTTTCCTGCACCAACACAAGTGCGAAAAGTGGTTTTTCAACACTATCACAAGTGCAAAAAGTGTTTTATCCACACGAATACAGGTGCAAAAGTGGTTTCCTGCACCAACACAAGTGCGAAAAGTGGTTTTTCAACACTAACACAAGTGCGAAAAGTGGTTTTTCAACACTAACACAAGTGCAAAAAGTGTTTTATCCACACGAATACAGGTGCAAAAGTGGTTTCCTGCACCAACACAAGTGCGAAAAGTGGTTTTCAACACTAACACAAGTGCGAAAAGTGGTTTTTCAACACTATCACAAGTGCAAAAAGTGTTTTTTTCCACACTAATACAAGTGCAAAAGTGGTTTCCTGCACCAACACAAGTGCGCAAAGTGGGTTTTCAACACTAACACAAGTGCGAAAAGTGGTTTTTCAACACTAACACAAGTGCGAAAAGTGTTTTTTTCCACACTAATACAAGTGCAAAAGTGGTTTCCTGCACCAACACAAGTGCGAAAAGTGGTTTTTCAACACTAACACAAGTGCGAAAAGTGGTTTTTCAACACTAACACAAGTGCGAAAAGTGGTTTTACCACACTAATACAAGTGCAAAAGTGGTTTCCTGCACCAACACAAGTGCGAAAAGTGGTTTTTCAACACTAACACAAGTGCGAAAAGTGGTTTTTCAACACTATCACAAGTGCAAAAAGTGTTTTTTCCACACTAATACAAGTGCAAAAGTGGTTTCCTGCACCAACACAAGTGCGAAAAGTGGTTTTTCAACAGTAACACAAGTGCGAAAAGTGTTTTTTCCACACTAATACAAGTGCAAAAGTGGTTTCCTGCACCAACACAAGTGCGAAAAGTGGTTTTTCAACACTAACACAAGTGCGAAATGTGGTTTTTCAATAACACAAGTGCGAAAAGTGGTTTTTCAACACTAACACAAGTGCGAAAAGTGTTTTTTCCACACTAATACAAGTGCAAAAGTGGTTTCCTGCAACAACACAAGTGCGAAAAGTGGTTTTTCAACACTAACACAAGTGCGAAAAGTGGTTTTTCAACACTATCACAAGTGCAAAAAGTGTTTTTTTCCACACTAATACAAGTGCAAAAGTGGTTTCCTGCACCAACACAAGTGCGAAAAGTGGTTTTTCAACACTAACACAAGTGCGAAAAGTGGTTTTTCAACACTAACACAAGTGCGAAAAGTGGTTTTTCAACACTATCACAAGTGCAAAAAGTGTTTTTTCCACACTAATACAAGTGCAAAAGTGGTTTCCTGCACAAACACAAGTGCGAAAAGTGGTTTTTCAACACTAACACAAGTGCGAAAAGTGGTTTTTCAACACTAACACAAGTGCAAAAAGTGTTTTTTCCACACTAATACAAGTGCAAAAGTGGTTTCCTGCACCAACACAAGTGCGAAAAGTGGTTTTTCAACACTAACACAAGTGCGAAAAGTGGTTTTTCAACACTAACACAAGTGTGAAAAGTGGTTTTTCAACACTAACACAAGTTCGAAACGTGGTTTTTCAACACTAACACAAGTGCGAAAAGTGTTCCACACTAATACAAGTGCAAAATGGTTTCCTGCACCAACACAAGTGCGAAAAGTGGTTTTTCAACACTAACACAAGTGCGAAAAGTGGTTTTTCAACACTAACACAAGTGCGAAAAGTGGTTTTTCCACACTAATACAAGTGCAAAAGTGGTTTCCTGCACCAACACAAGTGCGAAAAGTGGTTTTTCAACACTAACACAAGTGCGAAAAGTGGTTTTTCAACACTATCACAAGTGCAAAAAGTGTTTTTTCCAGACTAATACAAGTGCAAAAGTGGTTTCCTGCACCAACACAAGTGCGAAAAGTGGTTTTTCAACACTAACACAAGTGCGAAAAGTGGTTTTTCAACACTAACACAAGTGCGAGAAGTGGTTTTTGAACACTAACACAAGTGCGAAAAGTGGATTTTCCACACTAATACAAGTGCAAAAGTGGTTTCCTGCACCAACACAAGTGCGAAAAGTGGGTTTTCAACACTATCACAATATGTGCAAAAAGTGTTTTTTCCACACTAATACAAGTGCAAAAGTGGTTTCCTGCACCAACACAAGTGCGAAAAGTGGTTTTTCAACACTAACACAAGTGCGAAAAGTGGTTTTTCAACACTAACACAAGTGCGAAAAGTGGTTTTTCAACACTAACACAAGTGCGAAAAGTGGTTTTTCAACACTAACACAAGTGCGAAAAGTGGTTTTTCCACACTAATACAAGTGCAAAAGTGGTTTCCTGCACCAACACAAGTGCGAAGAGTGGTTTTTCAACACTATCACAAGTGCAAATAGTGTTTTTTCCACACTAATACAAGTGCAAAAGTGTATTCCTGCACCAACACAAGTGCGAAAAGTGGTTTTTCAACACTAACACAAGTTCGAAACGTGGTTTTTCAACACTAACACAAGTGCGAAAAGTGTTTTTTCCACACTAATACAAGTGCAAAAGTGGTTTCCTGCACCAACACAAGTGCGAAAAGTGGTTTTTCAACACTAACACAAGTGCGAAAAGTGGTTTTTCAACACTAACACAAGTGCGAAAAGTGGTTTTTCCACACTAATACAAGTGCAAAAGTGGTTTCCTGCACCAACACAAGTGCGAAAAGTGGTTTTTCAACACTAACACAAGTTCGAAAAGTGGTTTTTCAACACTATCACAAGTGCAAAAAGTGTTTTTTCCAGACTAATACAAGTGCAAAAGTGGTTTCCTGCATCAACACAAGTGCGAAAAGTGGTTTTTCAACACTAACACAAGTGCGAAAAGTGGTTTTTCAACACTAACACAAGTGCGAGAAGTGGTTTTTGAACACTAACACAAGTGCGAAAAGTGGATTTTCCACACTAATACAAGTGCAAAAGTGGTTTCCTGCACCAACACAAGTGCGAAAAGTGGGTTTTCAACACTATCACAAGTGCAACAAGTGTTTTTTCCACACGAATACAAGTGCAAAAGTGGTTTCCTGCACCAACACAAGTGCGAAAAGTGGTTTTTCAACACTAACACAAGTGCGAAAAGTGGTTTTTCAACACTAACACATGTGCGAAAAGTGGTTTTTCAACACTAACACAAGTGCGAAAAGTGGTTTTTCAACACTAACACAAGTGCGAAAAGTGGTTTTTCCACACTAATACAAGTGCAAAAGTGGTTTCCTGCACCAACACAAGTGCGAAGAGTGGTTTTTCAACACTATCACAAGTGCAAAAAGTGTTTTTTCCACACTAATACAAGTGCAAAAGTGGTTTTTCAACACTAACACAAGTGCGAAAAGTGGTTTTTCAACACTAACACAAGTGCAAAAAGTGTTTTTTCCACACTAATACAAGTGCAAAAGTGGTTTCCTGCAGCAACACAAGTGCGAAAAGTGGTTTTTCAACACTAACACAAGTGCAAAAAGTGGTTTTTCAACACTAACACAAGTGCGAAAAGTGATTTTTTCCACACTAATACAAGTGCAAAAGTTGTTTCCTGCACCAACACAAGTGCGAAAAGTGGTTTTTCAACATTAACACAAGTGCGAAAAGTGGTTTTTCAACACTAACACAAGTGCGAAAAGTGGTTTTTCAACACTAACACAAGTGTGAAAAGTGGTTTTTCCACACTAATACAAGTGCAAAAGTGGTTTCCTGCACCAACACAAGTGCGAAAAGTGGTTTTTCAACACTAACACAAGTGCGAAAAGTGGTTTTTCAACACTATCACAAGTGCAAAAAGTGTTTTTTCCCCACTAATACAAGTGCTAAAGTGGTTTCCTGCACCAACACAAGTGCAAAAAGTGGTTTTTCAACACTAACACAAGTGCGAAAAGTGGTTTTTCAACACTAACACAAGTGCGAGAAGTGGTTTTTGAACACTAACACAAGTGCGAAAAGTGGATTTTCCACACTAATACAAGTGCAAAAGTGGTTTCCTGCACCAACACAAGTGCGAAAAGTGGGTTTTCAACACTATCACAAGTGCAAAAAGTGTTTTTTCCACACTAATACAAGTGCAAAAGTGGTTTCCTGCACCAACACAAGTGCGAAAAGTGGTTTTTCAACACTAACACAAGTGCGAAAAGTGGTTTTTCAACACTATCACAAGTGCAAAAAGTGTTTTTTCCACACTAATACAAGTGCAAAAGTGGTTTCCTGCACCAACACAAGTGCGAAAAGTGGTTTTTCAACACTAACACAAGTGCGAAAAGTGGTTTTTCAACACTAACACAAGTGCGAAAAGTGGTTTTTCAACACTAACACAAGTGCGAAAAGTGGTTTTTCAACACTAACACAAGTGCGAAAAGTGGTTTTTCCACACTAATACAAGTGCAAAAGTGGTTTCCTGCACCAACACAAGTGCGAAAAGTGGTTTTTCAACACTAACACAAGTGCGAAAAGTGTTTTTTCCACACTAATACAAGTGCAAAAGTGGTTTCCTGCACCAACACAAGTGCGAAAAGTGTTTTTTCAACACTAACACAAGTGCGAAAAGTGGTTTTTCCACACTAATACAAGTGCAAAAGTGGTTTCCTGCACCAACACAAGTGCGAAAAGTGGTTTTTCAACACTATAACAAGTGCAAAAAGTGTTTTTTCCACACTAATACAAGTGCAAAAGTGGTTTCCTGCACCAACACAAGTGCGAAAAGTGGTTTTTCAACACTATCACAAGTGCAAAAAGTGTTTTATCCACACGAATACAGGTGCAAAAGTGGTTTCCTGCACCAACACAAGTGCGAAAAGTGGTTTTTCAACACTAACACAAGTGCGAAAAGTGGTTTTTCAACACTAACACAAGTGCAAAAAGTGTTTTATCCACACGAATACAGGTGCAAAAGTGGTTTCCTGCACCAACACAAGTGCGAAAAGTGGTTTTTCAACACTAACACAAGTGCGAAAAGTGGTTTTTCAACACTATCACAAGTGCAAAAAGTGTTTTTTCCACACTAATACAAGTGCAAAAGTGGTTTCCTGCACCAACACAAGTGCGCAAGGTGGGTTTTCAACACTAACACAAGTGCGAAAAGTGGTTTTTCAACACTAACACAAGTGCGAAAAGTGTTTTTTCCACACTAATACAAGTGCAAAAGTGGTTTCCTGCACCAACACAAGTGCGAAAAGTGGTTTTTCAACACTAACACAAGTGCGAAAAGTGGTTTTTCAACACTAACACAAGTGCGAAAAGTGGTTTTACCACACTAATACAAGTGCAAAAGTGGTTTCCTGCACCAACACAAGTGCGAAAAGTGGTTTTTCAACACTAACACAAGTGCGAAAAGTGGTTTTTCAACACTATCACAAGTGCAAAAAGTGTTTTTTCCACACTAATACAAGTGCAAAAGTGGTTTCCTGCACCAACACAAGTGCGAAAAGTGGTTTTTCAACAGTAACACAAGTGCGAAAAGTGTTTTTTCCACACTAATACAAGTGCAAAAGTGGTTTCCTGCACCAACACAAGTGCGAAAAGTGGTTTTTCAACACTAACACAAGTGCGAAATGTGGTTTTTCAACACTAACACAAGTGCGAAAAGTGGTTTTTCAACACTAACACAAGTGCGAAAAGTGTTTTTTCCACACTAATACAAGTGCAAAAGTGGTTTCCTGCAACAACACAAGTGCGAAAAGTGGTTTTTCAACACTAACACAAGTGCGAAAAGTGGTTTTTCAACACTATCACAAGTGCAAAAAGTGTTTTTTCCACACTAATACAAGTGCAAAAGTGGTTTCCTGCACCAACACAAGTGCGAAAAGTGGTTTTTCAACACTAACACAAGTGCGAAAAGTGGTTTTTCAACACTAACACAAGTGCGAAAAGTGGTTTTTCAACACTATCACAAGTGCAAAAAGTGTTTTTTCCACACTAATACAAGTGCAAAAGTGGTTTCCTGCACAAACACAAGTGCGAAAAGTGGTTTTTCAACACTAACACAAGTGCGAAAAGTGGTTTTTCAACACTAACACAAGTGCAAAAAGTGTTTTTTCCACACTAATACAAGTGCAAAAGTGGTTTCCTGCACCAACACAAGTGCGAAAAGTGGTTTTTCAACACTAACACAAGTGCGAAAAGTGGTTTTTCAACACTAACACAAGTGTGAAAAGTGGTTTTTCAACACTAACACAAGTTCAAAACGTGGTTTTTCAACACTAACACAAGTGCGAAAAGTGTTCCACACTAATACAAGTGCAAAAGTGGTTTCCTGCACCAACACAAGTGCGAAAAGTGGTTTTTCAACACTAACACAAGTGCGAAAAGTGGTTTTTCAACACTAACACAAATGCGAAAAGTGGTTTTTCCACACTAATACAAGTGCAAAAGTGGTTTCCTGCACCAACACAAGTGCGAAAAGTGGTTTTTCAACACTAACACAAGTGCGAAAAGTGGTTTTTCAACACTATCACAAGTGCAAAAAGTGTTTTTTCCAGACTAATACAAGTGCAAAAGTGGTTTCCTGCACCAACACAAGTGCGAAAAGTGGTTTTTCAACACTAACACAAGTGCGAAAAGTGGTTTTTCAACACTAACACAAGTGCGAGAAGTGGTTTTTGAACACTAACACAAGTGCGAAAAGTGGATTTTCCACACTAATACAAGTGCAAAAGTGGTTTCCTGCACCAACACAAGTGCGAAAAGTGGGTTTTCAACACTATCACAAGTGCAAAAAGTGTTTTTTCCACACTAATACAAGTGCAAAAGTGGTTTCCTGCACCAACACAAGTGCGAAAAGTGGTTTTTCAACACTAACACAAGTGCGAAAAGTGGTTTTTCAACACTAACACAAGTGCGAAAAGTGGTTTTTCAACACTAACACAAGTGCGAAAAGTGGTTTTTCAACACTAACACAAGTGCGAAAAGTGGTTTTTCCACACTAATACAAGTGCAAAAGTGGTTTCCTGCACCAACACAAGTGCGAAGAGTGGTTTTTCAACACTATCACAAGTGCAAAAAGTGTTTTTTCCACACTAATACAAGTGCAAAAGTGTATTCCTGCACCAACACAAGTGCGAAAAGTGGTTTTTCAACACTAACACAAGTGCGAAAAGTGGTTTTTCAACACTAACACAAGTGCAAAAAGTGTTTTTTCCACACTAATACAAGTGCAAAAGTGGTTTCCTGCACCAACACAAGTGCGAAAAGTGGTTTTTCAACACTAACACAAGTGCAAAAAGTGGTTTTTCAACACTAACACAAGTGCGAAAAGTGTTTTTTCCACACTAATACAAGTGCAAAAGTTGTTTCCTGCACCAACACAAGTGCGAAAAGTGGTTTTTCAACACTAACACAAATGCGAAAAGTGGTTTTTCAACACTAACACAAGTGCGAAAAGTGGTTTTTCAACACTAACACAAGTGTGAAAAGTGGTTTTTCCACACTAATACAAGTGCAAAAGTGGTTTCCTGCACCAACACAAGTGCGAAAAGTGGTTTTTCAACACTAACACAAGTGCGAAAAGTGGTTTTTCAACACTATCACAAGTGCAAAAAGTGTTTTTTCCCCACTAATACAAGTGCAAAAGTGGTTTCCTGCACCAACACAAGTGCAAAAAGTGGTTTTTCAACACTAACACAAGTGCGAAAAGTGGTTTTTCAACACTAACACAAGTGCGAGAAGTGGTTTTTGAACACTAACACAAGTGCGAAAAGTGAATTTTCCACACTAATACAAGTGCAAAAGTGGTTTCCTGCACCAACACAAGTGCGAAAAGTGGGTTTTCAACACTATCACAAGTGCAAAAAGTGTTTTTTCCACACTAATACAAGTGCAAAAGTGGTTTCCTGCACCAACACAAGTGCGAAAAGTGGTTTTTCAACACTAACACAAGTGCGAAAAGTGGTTTTTCAACACTAACACAAGTGCGAAAAGTGGTTTTTCCACACTAATACAAGTGCAAAAGTGGTTTCCTGCACCAACACAAGTGCGAAAAGTGGTTTTTCAACACTAACACAAGTGCGAAAAGTGGTTTTTCAACACTAACACAAGTGCGAAAAGTGGTTTTTCCACACTAATACAAGTGCAAAAGTGGTTTCCTGCACCAACACAAGTGCGAAAAGTGGTTTTCAACACTAACACAAGTGCGAAAAGTGGTTTTTCAACACTATCACAAGTGCAAAAAGTGTTTTTTCCAGACTAATACAAGTGCAAAAGTGGTTTCCTGCACCAAAACAAGTGCGAAAAGTGGTTTTTCAACACTAACACAAGTGCGAAAAGTGGTTTTTCAACACTAACACAAGTGCGAGAAGTGGTTTTTGAACACTAACACAAGTGCGAAAAGTGGTTTTTCCACACTAATACAAGTGCAAAAGTGGTTTCCTGCACCAACACAAGTGCGAAAAGTGGGTTTTCAACACTATCACAAGTGCAAAAAGTGTTTTTTCCACACTAATACAAGTGCAAAAGTGGTTTCCTGCACCAACACAAGTGCGAAAAGTGGTTTTTCAACACTAACACAAGTGCGAAAAGTGGTTTTTCAACACTAACACAAGTGCGAAAAGTGTTTTTTCCACACTAATACAAGTGCAAAAGTGGTTTCCTGCACCAACACAAGTGCGAAAAGTGGTTTTTCAACACTAACACAAGTGCAAAAAGTGGTTTTTCAACACTATCACAAGTGCGAAAAGTGTTTTTTCCACACTAATACAAGTGCAAAAGTGGTTTCCTGCACCAACACAAGTGCAAAAAGTGGTTTTTCAACACTAGCACAAGTGCGAAAAGTGGTTTTTAAACACTAACACAAGTGCGAAAAGTGTTTTTTCCACACTAATACAAGTGCAAAAGTGGTTTCCTGCACCAACACAAGTGCGAAAAGTGGTTTTTCAACACTAACACAAGTGCGAAAAGTGGTTTTTCAACACTATCATAAGTGCAAAAAGTGTTTTTTCCACACTAATACAAGTGCAAAAGTGGTTTCCTGCACCAACACAAGTGCGAAAAGTGGTTTTTCAACACTAACACAAGTGCGAAAAGTGGTTTTTCAACACTGACGCAAGTGCGAAAAGTGGTTTTTCAACACTAACACAAGTGTGAAAAGTGGTTTTACCACACTAATACAAGTGCAAAAGTGGTTTCCTGCACCAACACAAGTACGAAAAGTGGTTTTTCAACACTAACACAAGTGCGAAAAGTGGTTTTTCAACACTATCACAAGTGCAAAAAGCGTTTTTTCCACACTAATACAAGTGCAAAAGTGGTTTCCTGCACCAACACAAGTGCGAAAAGTGGTTTTTCAACAGTAACACAAGTGCGAAAAGTGTTTTTTCCACACTAATACAAGTGCAAAAGTGGTTTCCTGCACCAACACAAGTGCGAAAAGTGGTTTTTCAACACTAACACAAGTGCGAAATGTGGTTTTTCAACACTAACACAAGTGCGAAAAGTGGTTTTTCAACACTAACACAAGTGCGAAAAGTGTTTTTTCCACACTAATACAAGTGCAAAAGTGGTTTCCTGCAACAACACAAGTGCGAAAAGTGGTTTTTCAACACTAACACAAGTGCGAAAAGTGGTTTTTCAACACTATCACAAGTGCAAAAAGTGTTTTTTCCACACTAATGCAAGTGCAAAAGTGGTTTCCTGCACCAACACAAGTGCGAAAAGTGGTTTTTCAACACTAACACAAGTGCGAAAAGTGGTTTTTCAACACTAACACAAGTGCGAAAAGTGGTTTTTCAACACTATCACAAGTGCAAAAAGTGTTTTTTCCACACTAATACAAGTGCAAAAGTGGTTTCCTGCACAAACACAAGTGCGAAAAGTGGTTTTTCAACACTAACACAAGTGCGAAAAGTGGTTTTTCAACACTAACACAAGTGCAAAAAGTGTTTTTTCCACACTAATACAAGTGCAAAAGTGGTTTCCTGCACCAACACAAGTGCGAAAAGTGGTTTTTCAACACTAACACAAGTGCGAAAAGTGGTTTTTCAACACTAACACAAGTGTGAAAAGTGGTTTTTCAACACTAACACAAGTTCGAAACGTGGTTTTTCAACACTAACACAAGTGCGAAAAGTGTTCCACACTAATACAAGTGCAAAAGTGGTTTCCTGCACCAACACAAGTGCGAAAAGTGGTTTTTCAACACTAACACAAGTGCGAAAAGTGGTTTTTCAACACTAACACAAGTGCGAAAAGTGGTTTTTCCACACTAATACAAGTGCAAAAGTGGTTTCCTGCACCAACACAAGTGCGAAAAGTGGTTTTTCAACACTAACACAAGTGCGAAAAGTGGTTTTTCAACACTATCACAAGTGCAAAAAGTGTTTTTTCCAGACTAATACAAGTGCAAAAGTGGTTTCCTGCACCAACACAAGTGCGAAAAGTGGTTTTTCAACACTAACACAAGTGCGAAAAGTGGTTTTTCAACACTAACACAAGTGCGAGAAGTGGTTTTTGAACACTAACACAAGTGCGAAAAGTGGATTTTCCACACTAATACAAGTGCAAAAGTGGTTTCCTGCACCAACACAAGTGCGAAAAGTGGGTTTTCAACACTATCACAAGTGCAAAAAGTGTTTTTTCCACACTAATACAAGTGCAAAAGTGGTTTCCTGCACCAACACAAGTGCGAAAAGTGGTTTTTCAACACTAACACAAGTGCGAAAAGTGGTTTTTCAACACTAACACAAGTGCGAAAAGTGGTTTTTCAACACTAACACAAGTGCGAAAAGTGGTTTTTCAACACTAACACAAGTGCGAAAAGTGGTTTTTCCACACTAATACAAGTGCAAAAGTGGTTTCCTGCACCAACACAATTGCGAAGAGTGGTTTTTCAACACTATCACAAGTGCAAAAAGTGTTTTTTCCACACTAATACAAGTGCAAAAGTGTATTCCTGCACCAACACAAGTGCGAAAAGTGGTTTTTCAACACTAACACAAGTGCGAAAAGTGGTTTTTCAACACTAACACAAGTGCAAAAAGTGTTTTTTCCACACTAATACAAGTGCAAAAGTGGTTTCCTGCACCAACACAAGTGCGAAAAGTGGTTTTTCAACACTAACACAAGTGCAAAAAGTGGTTTTTCAACAATAACACAAGTGCGAAAAGTGTTTTTTCCACACTAATACAAGTGCAAAAGTTGTTTCCTGCACCAACACAAGTGCGAAAAGTGGTTTTTCAACACTAACACAAATGCGAAAAGTGGTTTTTCAACACTAACACAAGTGCGAAAAGTGGTTTTTCAACACTAACACAAGTGTGAAAAGTGGTTTTTCCACACTAATACAAGTGCAAAAGTGGTTTCCTGCACCAACACAAGTGCGAAAAGTGGTTTTTCAACACTAACACAAGTGCGAAAAGTGGTTTTTCAACACTATCACAAGTGCAAAAAGTGTTATTTCCCCACTAATACAAGTGCAAAAGTGGTTTCCTGCACCAACACAAGTGCAAAAAGTGGTTTTCAACACTAACACAAGTGCGAAAAGTGGTTTTTCAACACTAACACAAGTGCGAGAAGTGGTTTTTGAACACTAACACAAGTGCGAAAAGTGAATTTTCCACACTAATACAAGTGCAAAAGTGGTTTCCTGCACCAACACAGTGCGAAAAGTGGGTTTTCAACACTATCACAAGTGCAAAAAGTGTTTTTTCCACACTAATACAAGTGCAAAAGTGGTTTCCTGCACCAACACAAGTGCGAAAAGTGGTTTTTCAACACTAACACAAGTGCGAAAAGTGGTTTTTCAACACTAACACAAGTGCGAAAAGTGGTTTTTCCACACTAATACAAGTGCAAAAGTGGTTTCCTGCACCAACACAAGTGCGAAAAGTGGTTTTTCAACACTAACACAAGTGCGAAAAGTGGTTTTTCAACACTAACACAAGTGCGAAAAGTGGTTTTTCCACACTAATACAAGTGCAAAAGTGGTTTCCTGCACCAACACAAGTGCGAAAAGTGGTTTTTCAACACTAACACAAGTGCGAAAAGTGGTTTTTCAACACTATCACAAGTGCAAAAAGTGTTTTTTCCAGACTAATACAAGTGCAAAAGTGGTTTCCTGCACCAACACAAGTGCGAAAAGTGGTTTTTCAACACTAACACAAGTGCGAAAAGTGGTTTTTCAACACTAACACAAGTGCGAGAAGTGGTTTTTGAACACTAACACAAGTGCGAAAAGTGGATTTTCCACACTAATACAAGTGCAAAAGTGGTTTCCTGCACCAACACAAGTGCGAAAAGTGGGTTTTCAACACTATCACAAGTGCAAAAAGTGTTTTTTCCACACTAATACAAGTGCAAAAGTGGTTTCCTGCACCAACACAAGTGCGAAAAGTGGTTTTTCAACACTAACACAAGTGCGAAAAGTGGTTTTTCAACACTAACACAAGTGCGAAAAGTGGTTTTTCAACACTAACACAAGTGCGAAAAGTGGTTTTTCAACACTAACACAAGTGCGAAAAGTGGTTTTTCCACACTAATACAAGTGCAAAAGTGGTTTCCTGCACCAACACAAGTGCGAAAAGTGGTTTTTCAACACTAACACAAGTGCGAAAAGTGTTTTTTCCACACTAATACAAGTGCAAAAGTTGTTTCCTGCACCAACACAAGTGCGAAAAGTGTTTTTTCAACACTAACACAAGTGCGAAAAGTGGTTTTTCAACACTAACACAAGTGCGAAGTGTTTTTTCCACACTAATACAAGTGCAAAAGTGGTTTCCTGCACCAACACAAGTGCAAAAAGTGGTTTTTCAACACTAACACAAGTGCGAAAAGTGGTTTTTCCACACTAATACAAGTGCAAAAGTGGTTTCCTGCACCAACACAAGTGCGAAAAGTGGTTTTTCAACACTATAACAAGTGCAAAAAGTGTTTTTTCCACACTAATACAAGTGCAAAAGTGGTTTCCTGCACCAACACAAGTGCGAAAAGTGGTTTTTCAACACTATCACAAGTGCAAAAAGTGTTTTATCCACACGAATACAGGTGCAAAAGTGGTTTCCTGCACCAACACAAGTGCGAAAAGTGGTTTTTCAACACTAACACAAGTGCGAAAAGTGGTTTTTCAACACTAACACAAGTGCGAAAAGTGGTTTTTCAACACTATCACAAGTGCAAAAAGTGTTTTTTCCACACTAATACAAGTGCAAAAGTGGTTTCCTGCACCAACACAAGTGCGCAAAGTGGTTTTTCAACACTAACACAAGTGCGAGAAGTGGTTTTTCAACACTAACACAAGTGCGAAAAGTGAATTTTCCACACTAATACAAGTGCAAAAGTGGTTTCCTGCACCAACACAAGTGCGAAAAGTGGTTTTTCAACACTAACACAAGTGCGAAAAGTGTTTTTTCCACACTAATACAAGTGCAAAAGTGGTTTCCTGCACCAACACAAGTGCGAAAAGTGGTTTTTCAACACTAACACAAGTGCGAAAAGTGTTTTTTCAACACTAACACAAGTGCGAAAAGTGGTTTTTCCACACTAATACAAGTGCAAAAGTGGTTTCCTGCACCAACACAAGTGCGAAAAGTGGTTTTTCAACACTAACACAAGTGCGAAAAGTGGTTTTTCAACACTAACACAAGTGCGAAAAGTGGTTTTTCCACACTAATACAAGTGCAAAAGTGGTTTCCTGCACCAACACAAGTGCGAAAAGTGGTTTTTCAACACTAACACAAGTGCGAAAAGTGGTTTTTCAACACTATCACAAGTGCAAAAAGTGTTTTTTCCAGACTAATACAAGTGCAAAAGTGGTTTCCTGCACCAAAACAAGTGCGAAAAGTGGTTTTTCAACACTAACACAAGTGCGAAAAGTGGTTTTTCAACACTAACACAAGTGCGAGAAGTGGTTTTTGAACACTAACACAAGTGCGAAAAGTGGTTTTTCCACACTAATACAAGTGCAAAAGTGGTTTCCTGCACCAACACAAGTGCGAAAAGTGGGTTTTCAACACTATCACAAGTGCAAAAAGTGTTTTTTCCACACTAATACAAGTGCAAAAGTGGTTTCCTGCACCAACACAAGTGCGAAAAGTGGTTTTTCAACACTAACACAAGTGCGAAAAGTGGTTTTTCAACACTAACACAAGTGCGAAAAGTGGTTTTTCAACACTAACACAAGTGCGAAAAGTGGTTTTTCAACACTAACACAAGTGCGAAAAGTGGTTTTTCCACACTAATACAAGTGCAAAAGTGGTTTCCTGCACCAACACAAGTGCGAAAAGTGGTTTTTCAACACTAACACAAGTGCGAAAAGTGTTTTTTCCACACTAATACAAGTGCAAAAGTTGTTTCCTGCACCAACACAAGTGCGAAAAGTGTTTTTTCAACACTAACACAAGTGCGAAAAGTGGTTTTTCAACACTAACACAAGTGCGAAGTGTTTTTTCCACACTAATACAAGTGCAAAAGTGGTTTCCTGCACCAACACAAGTGCAAAAAGTGGTTTTTCAACACTAACACAAGTGCGAAAAGTGGTTTTTCCACACTAATACAAGTGCAAAAGTGGTTTCCTGCACCAACACAAGTGCGAAAAGTGGTTTTTCAACACTATAACAAGTGCAAAAAGTGTTTTTTCCACACTAATACAAGTGCAAAAGTGGTTTCCTGCACCAACACAAGTGCGAAAAGTGGTTTTTCAACACTATCACAAGTGCAAAAAGTGTTTTATCCACACGAATACAGGTGCAAAAGTGGTTTCCTGCACCAACACAAGTGCGAAAAGTGGTTTTTCAACACTAACACAAGTGCGAAAAGTGGTTTTTCAACACTAACACAAGTGCGAAAAGTGGTTTTTCAACACTATCACAAGTGCAAAAAGTGTTTTTTCCACACTAATACAAGTGCAAAAGTGGTTTCCTGCACCAACACAAGTGCGCAAAGTGGTTTTTCAACACTAACACAAGTGCGAAAAGTGGTTTTTCAACACTAACACAAGTGCGAAAAGTGTTTTTTCCACACTAATACAAGTGCAAAAGTGGTTTCCTGCACCAACACAAGTGCGAAAAGTGGTTTTTCAACACTAACACAAGTGCGAAAAGTGGTTTTTCAACACTAACACAAGTGCGGAAAGTGGTTTTACCACACTAATACAAGTGCAAAAGTGGTTTCCTGCACCAACACAGGTGCGAAAAGTGGTTTTTCAACACTAACACAAGTGCGAAAAGTGGTTTTTCAACACTATCACAAGTGCAAAAAGTGTTTTTTCCACACTAATACAAGTGCAAAAGTGGTTTCCTGCACCAACACAAGTGCGAAAAGTGGATTTTCCACACTAATACAAGTGCAAAAGTGGTTTCCTGCACCAACACAAGTGCGAAAAGTGGGTTTTCAACACTATCACAAGTGCAAAAAGTGTTTTTTCCACACTAATACAAGTGCAAAAGTGGTTTCCTGCACCAACACAAGTGCGAAAAGTGGTTTTTCAACACTAACACAAGTGCGAAAAGTGGTTTTTCAACACTAACGCAAGTGCGAAAAGTGGTTTTTCCACACTAATACAAGTGCAAAAGTGGTTTCCTGCACCAACACAAGTGCGAAAAGTGGTTTTTCAACACTAACACAAGTGCGAAAAGTGGTTTTTCAACACTAACACAAGTGCGAAAAGTGGTTTTTCAACACTAACACAAGTGCGAAAAGTGGTTTTTCAACACTAACACAACTGCGAAAAGTGGTTTTCCACACTAATACAAGTGCAAAAGTGGTTTCCTGCACCAACACAAGTGCGAAAAGTGGTTTTTCAATACTAACATAGTGCGAAAAGTGGTTTTTCAACACTATCACAAGTGCAAAAAGTGTTTTTTCCACACTAATACAAGTGCAAAAAGTGGTTTTTCAACACTATCACAAGTGCAAAAAGTGTTTTTTCCAGACTAATACAAGTGCAAAAGTGGTTTCCTGCACCAAAACAAGTGCGAAAAGTGGTTTTTCAACACTAACACAAGTGCGAAAAGTGGTTTTTCAACACTAACACAAGTGCGAGAAGTGGTTTTTGAACACTAACACAAGTGCGAAAAGTGGTTTTTCCACACTAATACAAGTGCAAAAGTGGTTTCCTGCACCAACACAAGTGCGAAAAGTGGGTTTTCAACACTATCACAAGTGCAAAAAGTGTTTTTTCCACACTAATACAAGTGCAAAAGTGGTTTCCTGCACCAACACAAGTGCGAAAAGTGGTTTTTCAACACTAACACAAGTGCGAAAAGTGGTTTTTCAACACTAACACAAGTGCGAAAAGTGTTTTTTCCACACTAATACAAGTGCAAAAGTGGTTTCCTGCACCAACACAAGTGCGAAAAGTGGTTTTTCAACACTAACACAAGTGCAAAAAGTGGTTTTTCAACACTATCACAAGTGCGAAAAGTGTTTTTTCCACACTAATACAAGTGCAAAAGTGGTTTCCTGCACCAACACAAGTGCAAAAAGTGGTTTTTCAACACTAGCACAAGTGCGAAAAGTGGTTTTTAAACACTAACACAAGTGCGAAAAGTGTTTTTTCCACACTAATACAAGTGCAAAAGTGGTTTCCTGCACCAACACAAGTGCGAAAAGTGGTTTTTCAACACTAACACAAGTGCGAAAAGTGGTTTTTCAACACTATCATAAGTGCAAAAAGTGTTTTTTCCACACTAATACAAGTGCAAAAGTGGTTTCCTGCACCAACACAAGTGCGAAAAGTGGTTTTTCAACACTAACACAAGTGCGAAAAGTGGTTTTTCAACACTGACGCAAGTGCGAAAAGTGGTTTTTCAACACTAACACAAGTGTGAAAAGTGGTTTTACCACACTAATACAAGTGCAAAAGTGGTTTCCTGCACCAACACAAGTACGAAAAGTGGTTTTTCAACACTAACACAAGTGTGAAAAGTGGTTTTTCAACACTATCACAAGTGCAAAAAGTGTTTTTTCCACACTAATACAAGTGCAAAAGTGGTTTCCTGCACCAACACAAGTGCGAAAAGTGGTTTTTCAACAGTAACACAAGTGCGAAAAGTGTTGTTTCCACACTAATACAAGTGCAAAAGTGGTTTCCTGCACCAACACAAGTGCGAAAAGTGGTTTTTCAACACTAACACAAGTGCGAAATGTGGTTTTTCAACACTAACACAAGTGCGAAAAGTGGTTTTTCAACACTAACACAAGTGCGAAAAGTGTTTTTTCCACACTAATACAAGTGCAAAAGTGGTTTCCTGCAACAACACAAGTGCGAAAAGTGGTTTTTCAACACTAACACAAGTGCGAAAAGTGGTTTTTCAACACTATCACAAGTGCAAAAAGTGTTTTTTCCACACTAATACAAGTGCAAAAGTGGTTTCCTGCACCAACACAAGTGCGAAAAGTGGTTTTTCAACACTAACACAAGTGCGAAAAGTGGTTTTTCAACACTAACACAAGTGCGAAAAGTGGTTTTTCAACACTATCACAAGTGCAAAAAGTGTTTTTTCCACACTAATACAAGTGCAAAAGTGGTTTCCTGCACAAACACAAGTGCGAAAAGTGGTTTTTCAACACTAACACAAGTGCGAAAAGTGGTTTTTCAACACTAACACAAGTGCAAAAAGTGTTTTTTCCACACTAATACAAGTGCAAAAGTGGTTTCCTGCACCAACACAAGTGCGAAAAGTGGTTTTTCAACACTAACACAAGTGCGAAAAGTGGTTTTTCAACACTAACACAAGTGTGAAAAGTGGTTTTTCAACACTAACACAAGTTCGAAACGTGGTTTTTCAACACTAACACAAGTGCGAAAAGTGTTCCACACTAATACAAGTGCAAAAGTGGTTTCCTGCACCAACACAAGTGCGAAAAGTGGTTTTTCAACACTAACACAAGTGCGAAAAGTGGTTTTTCAACACTAACACAAGTGCGAAAAGTGGTTTTTCCACACTAATACAAGTGCAAAAGTGGTTTCCTGCACCAACACAAGTGCGAAAAGTGGTTTTTCAACACTAACACAAGTGCGAAAAGTGGTTTTTCAACACTATCACAAGTGCAAAAAGTGTTTTTTCCAGACTAATACAAGTGCAAAAGTGGTTTCCTGCACCAACACAAGTGCGAAAAGTGGTTTTTCAACACTAACACAAGTGCGAAAAGTGGTTTTTCAACACTAACACAAGTGCGAGAAGTGGTTTTTGAACACTAACACAAGTGCGAAAAGTGGATTTTCCACACTAATACAAGTGCAAAAGTGGTTTCCTGCACCAACACAAGTGCGAAAAGTGGGTTTTCAACACTATCACAAGTGCAAAAAGTGTTTTTTCCACACTAATACAAGTGCAAAAGTGGTTTCCTGCACCAACACAAGTGCGAAAAGTGGTTTTTCAACACTAACACAAGTGCGAAAAGTGGTTTTTCAACACTAACACAAGTGCGAAAAGTGGTTTTTCAACACTAACACAAGTGCGAAAAGTGGTTTTTCAACACTAACACAAGTGCGAAAAGTGGTTTTTCCACACTAATACAAGTGCAAAAGTGGTTTCCTGCACCAACACAATTGCGAAGAGTGGTTTTTCAACACTATCACAAGTGCAAAAAGTGTTTTTTCCACACTAATACAAGTGCAAAAGTGTATTCCTGCACCAACACAAGTGCGAAAAGTGGTTTTTCAACACTAACACAAGTGCGAAAAGTGGTTTTTCAACACTAACACAAGTGCAAAAAGTGTTTTTTCCACACTAATACAAGTGCAAAAGTGGTTTCCTGCACCAACACAAGTGCGAAAAGTGGTTTTTCAACACTAACACAAGTGCAAAAAGTGGTTTTTCAACAATAACACAAGTGCGAAAAGTGTTTTTTCCACACTAATACAAGTGCAAAAGTTGTTTCCTGCACCAACACAAGTGCGAAAAGTGGTTTTTCAACACTAACACAAATGCGAAAAGTGGTTTTTCAACACTAACACAAGTGCGAAAAGTGGTTTTTCAACACTAACACAAGTGTGAAAAGTGGTTTTTCCACACTAATACAAGTGCAAAAGTGGTTTCCTGCACCAACACAAGTGCGAAAAGTGGTTTTTCAACACTAACACAAGTGCGAAAAGTGGTTTTTCAACACTATCACAAGTGCAAAAAGTGTTATTTCCCCACTAATACAAGTGCAAAAGTGGTTTCCTGCACCAACACAAGTGCAAAAAGTGGTTTTCAACACTAACACAAGTGCGAAAAGTGGTTTTTCAACACTAACACAAGTGCGAGAAGTGGTTTTTGAACACTAACACAAGTGCGAAAAGTGAATTTTCCACACTAATACAAGTGCAAAAGTGGTTTCCTGCACCAACACAGTGCGAAAAGTGGGTTTTCAACACTATCACAAGTGCAAAAAGTGTTTTTTCCACACTAATACAAGTGCAAAAGTGGTTTCCTGCACCAACACAAGTGCGAAAAGTGGTTTTTCAACACTAACACAAGTGCGAAAAGTGGTTTTTCAACACTAACACAAGTGCGAAAAGTGGTTTTTCCACACTAATACAAGTGCAAAAGTGGTTTCCTGCACCAACACAAGTGCGAAAAGTGGTTTTTCAACACTAACACAAGTGCGAAAAGTGGTTTTTCAACACTAACACAAGTGCGAAAAGTGGTTTTTCCACACTAATACAAGTGCAAAAGTGGTTTCCTGCACCAACACAAGTGCGAAAAGTGGTTTTTCAACACTAACACAAGTGCGAAAAGTGGTTTTTCAACACTATCACAAGTGCAAAAAGTGTTTTTTCCAGACTAATACAAGTGCAAAAGTGGTTTCCTGCACCAACACAAGTGCGAAAAGTGGTTTTTCAACACTAACACAAGTGCGAAAAGTGGTTTTTCAACACTAACACAAGTGCGAGAAGTGGTTTTTGAACACTAACACAAGTGCGAAAAGTGGATTTTCCACACTAATACAAGTGCAAAAGTGGTTTCCTGCACCAACACAAGTGCGAAAAGTGGGTTTTCAACACTATCACAAGTGCAAAAAGTGTTTTTTCCACACTAATACAAGTGCAAAAGTGGTTTCCTGCACCAACACAAGTGCGAAAAGTGGTTTTTCAACACTAACACAAGTGCGAAAAGTGGTTTTTCAACACTAACACAAGTGCGAAAAGTGGTTTTTCAACACTAACACAAGTGCGAAAAGTGGTTTTTCAACACTAACACAAGTGCGAAAAGTGGTTTTTCCACACTAATACAAGTGCAAAAGTGGTTTCCTGCACCAACACAAGTGCGAAAAGTGGTTTTTCAACACTAACACAAGTGCGAAAAGTGTTTTTTCCACACTAATACAAGTGCAAAAGTTGTTTCCTGCACCAACACAAGTGCGAAAAGTGTTTTTTCAACACTAACACAAGTGCGAAAAGTGGTTTTTCAACACTAACACAAGTGCGAAGTGTTTTTTCCACACTAATACAAGTGCAAAAGTTGTTTCCTGCACCAACACAAGTGCGAAAAGTGTTTTTTCAACACTAACACAAGTGCGAAAAGTGGTTTTTCAACACTAACACAAGTGCGAAGTGTTTTTTCCACACTAATACAAGTGCAAAAGTGGTTTCCTGCACCAACACAAGTGCAAAAAGTGGTTTTTCAACACTAACACAAGTGCGAAAAGTGGTTTTTCCACACTAATACAAGTGCAAAAGTGGTTTCCTGCACCAACACAAGTGCGAAAAGTGGTTTTTCAACACTATAACAAGTGCAAAAAGTGTTTTTTCCACACTAATACAAGTGCAAAAGTGGTTTCCTGCACCAACACAAGTGCGAAAAGTGGTTTTTCAACACTATCACAAGTGCAAAAAGTGTTTTATCCACACGAATACAGGTGCAAAAGTGGTTTCCTGCACCAACACAAGTGCGAAAAGTGGTTTTTCAACACTAACACAAGTGCGAAAAGTGGTTTTTCAACACTAACACAAGTGCGAAAAGTGGTTTTTCAACACTATCACAAGTGCAAAAAGTGTTTTTTCCACACTAATACAAGTGCAAAAGTGGTTTCCTGCACCAACACAAGTGCGCAAAGTGGTTTTTCAACACTAACACAAGTGCGAAAAGTGGTTTTTCAACACTAACACAAGTGCGAAAAGTGTTTTTTCCACACTAATACAAGTGCAAAAGTGGTTTCCTGCACCAACACAAGTGCGAAAAGTGGTTTTTCAACACTAACACAAGTGCGAAAAGTGGTTTTTCAACACTAACACAAGTGCGGAAAGTGGTTTTACCACACTAATACAAGTGCAAAAGTGGTTTCCTGCACCAACACAGGTGCGAAAAGTGGTTTTTCAACACTAACACAAGTGCGAAAAGTGGTTTTTCAACACTATCACAAGTGCAAAAAGTGTTTTTTCCACACTAATACAAGTGCAAAAGTGGTTTCCTGCACCAACACAAGTGCGAAAAGTGGATTTTCCACACTAATACAAGTGCAAAAGTGGTTTCCTGCACCAACACAAGTGCGAAAAGTGGGTTTTCAACACTATCACAAGTGCAAAAAGTGTTTTTTCCACACTAATACAAGTGCAAAAGTGGTTTCCTGCACCAACACAAGTGCGAAAAGTGGTTTTTCAACACTAACACAAGTGCGAAAAGTGGTTTTTCAACACTAACGCAAGTGCGAAAAGTGGTTTTTCCACACTAATACAAGTGCAAAAGTGGTTTCCTGCACCAACACAAGTGCGAAAAGTGGTTTTTCAACACTAACACAAGTGCGAAAAGTGGTTTTTCAACACTAACACAAGTGCGAAAAGTGGTTTTTCAACACTAACACAAGTGCGAAAAGTGGTTTTTCAACACTAACACAACTGCGAAAAGTGGTTTTCCACACTAATACAAGTGCAAAAGTGGTTTCCTGCACCAACACAAGTGCGAAAAGTGGTTTTTCAATACTAACATAGTGCGAAAAGTGGTTTTTCAACACTATCACAAGTGCAAAAAGTGTTTTTTCCACACTAATACAAGTGCAAAAAGTGGTTTTTCAACACTATCACAAGTGCAAAAAGTGTTTTTTCCAGACTAATACAAGTGCAAAAGTGGTTTCCTGCACCAAAACAAGTGCGAAAAGTGGTTTTTCAACACTAACACAAGTGCGAAAAGTGGTTTTTCAACACTAACACAAGTGCGAGAAGTGGTTTTTGAACACTAACACAAGTGCGAAAAGTGGTTTTTCCACACTAATACAAGTGCAAAAGTGGTTTCCTGCACCAACACAAGTGCGAAAAGTGGGTTTTCAACACTATCACAAGTGCAAAAAGTGTTTTTTCCACACTAATACAAGTGCAAAAGTGGTTTCCTGCACCAACACAAGTGCGAAAAGTGGTTTTTCAACACTAACACAAGTGCGAAAAGTGGTTTTTCAACACTAACACAAGTGCGAAAAGTGTTTTTTCCACACTAATACAAGTGCAAAAGTGGTTTCCTGCACCAACACAAGTGCGAAAAGTGGTTTTTCAACACTAACACAAGTGCAAAAAGTGGTTTTTCAACACTATCACAAGTGCGAAAAGTGTTTTTTCCACACTAATACAAGTGCAAAAGTGGTTTCCTGCACCAACACAAGTGCAAAAAGTGGTTTTTCAACACTAGCACAAGTGCGAAAAGTGGTTTTTAAACACTAACACAAGTGCGAAAAGTGTTTTTTCCACACTAATACAAGTGCAAAAGTGGTTTCCTGCACCAACACAAGTGCGAAAAGTGGTTTTTCAACACTAACACAAGTGCGAAAAGTGGTTTTTCAACACTATCATAAGTGCAAAAAGTGTTTTTTCCACACTAATACAAGTGCAAAAGTGGTTTCCTGCACCAACACAAGTGCGAAAAGTGGTTTTTCAACACTAACACAAGTGCGAAAAGTGGTTTTTCAACACTGACGCAAGTGCGAAAAGTGGTTTTTCAACACTAACACAAGTGTGAAAAGTGGTTTTACCACACTAATACAAGTGCAAAAGTGGTTTCCTGCACCAACACAAGTACGAAAAGTGGTTTTTCAACACTAACACAAGTGCGAAAAGTGGTTTTTCAACACTATCACAAGTGCAAAAAGTGTTTTTTCCACACTAATACAAGTGCAAAAGTGGTTTCCTGCACCAACACAAGTGCGAAAAGTGGTTTTTCAACAGTAACACAAGTGCGAAAAGTGTTGTTTCCACACTAATACAAGTGCAAAAGTGGTTTCCTGCACCAACACAAGTGCGAAAAGTGGTTTTTCAACACTAACACAAGTGCGAAATGTGGTTTTTCAACACTAACACAAGTGCGAAAAGTGGTTTTTCAACACTAACACAAGTGCGAAAAGTGTTTTTTCCACACTAATACAAGTGCAAAAGTGGTTTCCTGCAACAACACAAGTGCGAAAAGTGGTTTTTCAACACTAACACAAGTGCGAAAAGTGGTTTTTCAACACTATCACAAGTGCAAAAAGTGTTTTTTCCACACTAATACAAGTGCAAAAGTGGTTTCCTGCACCAACACAAGTGCGAAAAGTGGTTTTTCAACACTAACACAAGTGCGAAAAGTGGTTTTTCAACACTAACACAAGTGCGAAAAGTGGTTTTTCAACACTATCACAAGTGCAAAAAGTGTTTTTTCCACACTAATACAAGTGCAAAAGTGGTTTCCTGCACAAACACAAGTGCGAAAAGTGGTTTTTCAACACTAACACAAGTGCGAAAAGTGGTTTTTCAACACTAACACAAGTGCAAAAAGTGTTTTTTCCACACTAATACAAGTGCAAAAGTGGTTTCCTGCACCAACACAAGTGCGAAAAGTGGTTTTTCAACACTAACACAAGTGCGAAAAGTGGTTTTTCAACACTAACACAAGTGTGAAAAGTGGTTTTTCAACACTAACACAAGTTCGAAACGTGGTTTTTCAACACTAACACAAGTGCGAAAAGTGTTCCACACTAATACAAGTGCAAAAGTGGTTTCCTGCACCAACACAAGTGCGAAAAGTGGTTTTTCAACACTAACACAAGTGCGAAAAGTGGTTTTTCAACACTAACACAAGTGCGAAAAGTGGTTTTTCCACACTAATACAAGTGCAAAAGTGGTTTCCTGCACCAACACAAGTGCGAAAAGTGGTTTTTCAACACTAACACAAGTGCGAAAAGTGGTTTTTCAACACTATCACAAGTGCAAAAAGTGTTTTTTCCAGACTAATACAAGTGCAAAAGTGGTTTCCTGCACCAACACAAGTGCGAAAAGTGGTTTTTCAACACTAACACAAGTGCGAAAAGTGGTTTTTCAACACTAACACAAGTGCGAGAAGTGGTTTTTGAACACTAACACAAGTGCGAAAAGTGGATTTTCCACACTAATACAAGTGCAAAAGTGGTTTCCTGCACCAACACAAGTGCGAAAAGTGGGTTTTCAACACTATCACAAGTGCAAAAAGTGTTTTTTCCACACTAATACAAGTGCAAAAGTGGTTTCCTGCACCAACACAAGTGCGAAAAGTGGTTTTTCAACACTAACACAAGTGCGAAAAGTGGTTTTTCAACACTAACACAAGTGCGAAAAGTGGTTTTTCAACACTAACACAAGTGCGAAAAGTGGTTTTTCAACACTAACACAAGTGCGAAAAGTGGTTTTTCCACACTAATACAAGTGCAAAAGTGGTTTCCTGCACCAACACAAGTGCGAAGAGTGGTTTTTCAACACTATCACAAGTGCAAAAAGTGTTTTTTCCACACTAATACAAGTGCAAAAGTGTATTCCTGCACCAACACAAGTGCGAAAAGTGGTTTTTCAACACTAACACAAGTGCGAAAAGTGGTTTTTCAACACTAACACAAGTGCAAAAAGTGTTTTTTCCACACTAATACAAGTGCAAAAGTGGTTTCCTGCACCAACACAAGTGCGAAAAGTGGTTTTTCAACACTAACACAAGTGCAAAAAGTGGTTTTTCAACACTAACACAAGTGCGAAAAGTGTTTTTTCCACACTAATACAAGTGCAAAAGTTGTTTCCTGCACCAACACAAGTGCGAAAAGTGGTTTTTCAACACTAACACAAATGCGAAAAGTGGTTTTTCAACACTAACACAAGTGCGAAAAGTGGTTTTTCAACACTAACACAAGTGTGAAAAGTGGTTTTTCCACACTAATACAAGTGCAAAAGTGGTTTCCTGCACCAACACAAGTGCGAAAAGTGGTTTTTCAACACTAACACAAGTGCGAAAAGTGGTTTTTCAACACTATCACAAGTGCAAAAAGTGTTTTTTCCCCACTAATACAAGTGCAAAAGTGGTTTCCTGCACCAACACAAGTGCAAAAAGTGGTTTTTCAACACTAACACAAGTGCGAAAAGTGGTTTTTCAACACTAACACAAGTGCGAGAAGTGGTTTTTGAACACTAACACAAGTGCGAAAAGTGAATTTTCCACACTAATACAAGTGCAAAAGTGGTTTCCTGCACCAACACAAGTGCGAAAAGTGGGTTTTCAACACTATCACAAGTGCAAAAAGTGTTTTTTCCACACTAATACAAGTGCAAAAGTGGTTTCCTGCACCAACACAAGTGCGAAAAGTGGTTTTTCAACACTAACACAAGTGCGAAAAGTGGTTTTTCAACACTAACACAAGTGCGAAAAGTGGTTTTTCCACACTAATACAAGTGCAAAAGTGGTTTCCTGCACCAACACAAGTGCGAAAAGTGGTTTTTCAACACTAACACAAGTGCGAAAAGTGGTTTTTCAACACTAACACAAGTGCGAAAAGTGGTTTTTCCACACTAATACAAGTGCACAAGTGGTTTCCTGCACCAACACAAGTGCGAAAAGTGGTTTTTCAACACTAACACAAGTGCGAAAAGTGGTTTTTCAACACTATCACAAGTGCAAAAAGTGTTTTTTCCAGACTAATACAAGTGCAAAAGTGGTTTCCTGCACCAACACAAGTGCGAAAAGTGGTTTTTCAACACTAACACAAGTGCGAAAAGTGGTTTTTCAACACTAACACAAGTGCGAGAAGTGGTTTTTGAACACTAACACAAGTGCGAAAAGTGGATTTTCCACACTAATACAAGTGCAAAAGTGGTTTCCTGCACCAACACAAGTGCGAAAAGTGGGTTTTCAACACTATCACAAGTGCAAAAAGTGTTTTTTCCACACTAATACAAGTGCAAAAGTGGTTTCCTGCACCAACACAAGTGCGAAAAGTGGTTTTTCAACACTAACACAAGTGCGAAAAGTGGTTTTTCAACACTAACACAAGTGCGAAAAGTGTTTTTTCCACACTAATACAAGTGCAAAAGTGGTTTCCTGCACCAACACAAGTGCGAAAAGTGGTTTTTCAACACTAACACAAGTGCAAAAAGTGGTTTTTCAACACTATCACAAGTGCGAAAAGTGTTTTTTCCACACTAATACAAGTGCAAAAGTGGTTTCCTGCACCAACACAAGTGCAAAAAGTGGTTTTTCAACACTAGCACAAGTGCGAAAAGTGGTTTTTAAACACTAACACAAGTGCGAAAAGTGTTTTTTCCACACTAATACAAGTGCAAAAGTGGTTTCCTGCACCAACACAAGTGCGAAAAGTGGTTTTTCAACACTAACACAAGTGCGAAAAGTGGTTTTTCAACACTATCATAAGTGCAAAAAGTGTTTTTTCCACACTAATACAAGTGCAAAAGTGGTTTCCTGCACCAACACAAGTGCGAAAAGTGGTTTTTCAACACTAACACAAATGCGAAAAGTGGTTTTTCAACACTGACACAAGTGCGAAAAGTGGTTTTTCAACACTAACACAAGTGCGAAAAGTGGTTTTACCACACTAATACAAGTGCAAAAGTGGTTTCCTGCACCAACACAAGTACGAAAAGTGGTTTTTCAACACTAACACAAGTGCGAAAAGTGGTTTTTCAACACTATCACAAGTGCAAAAAGTGTTTTTTCCACACTAATACAAGTGCAAAAGTGGTTTCCTGCACCAACACAAGTGCGAAAAGTGGTTTTTCAACAGTAACACAAGTGCGAAAAGTGTTTTTTCCACACTAATACAAGTGCAAAAGTGGTTTCCTGCACCAACACAAGTGCGAAAAGTGGTTTTTCAAAACTAACACAAGTGCGAAATGTGGTTTTTCAACACTAACACAAGTGCGAAAAGTGGTTTTTCAACACTAACACAAGTGCGAAAAGTGTTTTTTCCACACTAATACAAGTGCAAAAGTGGTTTCCTGCAACAACACAAGTGCGAAAAGTGGTTTTTCAACACTAACACAAGTGCGAAAAGTGGTTTTTCAACACTATCACAAGTGCAAAAAGTGTTTTTTCCACACTAATACAAGTGCAAAAGTGGTTTCCTGCACCAACACAAGTGCGAAAAGTGGTTTTTCAACACTAACACAAGTGCGAAAAGTGGTTTTTCAACACTAACACAAGTGCGAAAAGTGGTTTTTCAACACTATCACAAGTGCAAAAAGTGTTTTTTCCACACTAATACAAGTGCAAAAGTGGTTTCCTGCACAAACACAAGTGCGAAAAGTGGTTTTTCAACACTAACACAAGTGCGAAAAGTGGTTTTTCAACACTAACACAAGTGCGAAAAGTGGTTTTTCAACACTAACACAAGTGCAAAAAGTGTTTTTTCCACACTAATACAAGTGCAAAAGTGGTTTCCTGCACCAACACAAGTGCGAAAAGTGGTTTTTCAACACTAACACAAGTGCGAAAAGTGGTTTTTCAACACTAACACAAGTGTGAAAAGTGGTTTTTCAACACTAACACAAGTTCGAAACGTGGTTTTTCAACACTAACACAAGTGCGAAAAGTGTTCCACACTAATACAAGTGCAAAAGTGGTTTCCTGCACCAACACAAGTGCGAAAAGTGGTTTTTCAACACTAACACAAGTGCGAAAAGTGGTTTTTCAACACTAACACAAGTGCGAAAAAGTGGTTTTTCCACACTAATACAAGTGCAAAAGTGGTTTCCTGCACCAACACAAGTGCGAAAAGTGGTTTTTCAACACTAACACAAGTGCGAAAAGTGGTTTTTCAACACTATCACAAGTGCAAAAAGTGTTTTTTCCAGACTAATACAAGTGCAAAAGTGGTTTCCTGCACCAACACAAGTGCGAAAAGTGGTTTTTCAACACTATCACAAGTGCAAAAAGTGTTTTTTTCCACACTAATACAAGTGCAAAAGTGGTTTCCTGCACCAACACAAGTGCGAAAAGTGGTTTTTCAACACTAACACACGTGCGGAAAAGTGGTTTTTCCACACTAATACAAGTGCAAAAGTGGTTTCCTGCAACAACACAAGTGCGAAAAGTGGTTTTTCAACACTAACACAAGTGCGAAAAGTGGTTTTTCAACACTATCACAAGTGCAAAAAGTGTTTTTTCCACACTAATACAAGTGCGAAAAGTGGATTTTCCACACTAATACAAGTGCAAAAGTGGTTTCCTGCACCAACACAGGTGCGAAAAGTGGGTTTTCAACACTATCACAAGTGCAAAAAGTGTTTTTTCCACACTAATACAAGTGCAAAAGTGGTTTCCTGCACCAACACAAGTGCGAAAAGTGGTTTTTCAACACTAACACAAGTGCGAAAAGTGGTTTTTCAACACTAACGCAAGTGCGAAAAGTGGTTTTTCCACACTAATACAAGTGCAAAAGTGGTTTCCTGCACCAACACAAGTGCGAAAAGTGGTTTTTCAACACTAACACAAGTGCGAAAAGTGGTTTTTCAACACTAACACAAGTGCGAAAAGTGGTTTTTCAACACTAACACAAGTGCGAAAAGTGGTTTTTCAACACTAACACAACTGCGAAAAGTGGATTTCCACACTAATACAAGTGCAAAAGTGGTTTCCTGCACCAACACAAGTGCGAAAAGTGGTTTTTCAATACTAACACAGTGCGAAAAGTGGTTTTTCAACACTATCACAAGTGCAAAAAGTGTTTTTTCCACACTAATACAAGTGCAAAAGTGGTTTCCTGCACCAACACAAGTGCGAAAAGTGGTTTTTCAACACTAACACAAGTGCGAAAAGTGGTTTTTCATCACTAACACAAGTGCGAAAAGTGGTTTTTCCACACTAATACAAGTGCAAAAGTGGTTTCCTGCACCAACACAAGTGCGAAAAGTGGTTTTTCAACACTAACACAAGTGCGAAAAGTGGTTTTTCAACACTATCACAAGTGCAAAAAGTGTTTTTTCCACACTAATACAAGTGCAAAAGTGGTTTCCTGCACCAACACAAGTGCGAAAAGTGGTTTTTCAACACTAACACAAGTGCGAAAAGTGGTTTTTCAACACTAACACAAGTGCGAAAAGTGTTTTTTCCACACTAATACAAGTGCAAAAGTTGTTTCCTGCACCAACACAAGTGCGAAAAGTGTTTTTTCAACACTAACACAAGTGCGAAAAGTGGTTTTTCAACACTAACACAAGTGCGAAAAGTGGTTTTTCAACACTATCACAAGTGCAAAAAGTGTTTTTTCCACACTAATGCAAGTGCAAAAGTGGTTTCCTGCACAAACACAAGTGCGAAAAGTGGTTTATCAACACTAACACAAGTGCGAAAAGTGGTTTTTCAACACTAACACAAGTGCAAAAAGTGTTTTTTCCACACTAATACAAGTGCAAAAGTGGTTTTCTGCACCAACACAAGTGCGAAAAGTGGTTTTTCAACACTAACACAAGTGCGAAAAGTGGTTTTTCAACACTAACACAAGTGTGAAAAGTGGTTTTTCAACACTAACACAAGTTCGAAACGTGGTTTTTCAACACTAACATAAGTGCGAAAAGTGTTTTTTCCACACTAATACAAGTGCAAAAGTGGTTTCCTGCACCAACACAAGTGCGAAAAGTGGTTTTTCAACACTAACACAAGTGCGAAAAGTGGTTTTTCAACACTAACACAAGTGCGAAAAGTGGTTTTTCCACACTAATACAAGTGCAAAAGTGGTTTCCTGCACCAACACAAGTGCGAAAAGTGGTTTTTCAACACTAACACAAGTGCGAAAAGTGGTTTTTCAACACTATCACAAGTGCAAAAAGTGTTTTTTCCAAACTAATACAAGTGCAAAAGTGGTTTCCTGCATCAACACAAGTGCGACAAGTGGTTTTTCAACACTAACAAAAGTGCGAAAAGTGGTTTTTCAACACTAACACAAGTGCGAGAAGTGGTTTTTGAACACTAACACAAGTGCGAAAAGTGGATTTTCCACACTAATACAAGTGCAAAAGTGGTTTCCTGCACCAACACAAGTGCGAAAAGTGGGTTTTCAACACTATCACAAGTGCAACAAGTGTTTTTTCCACACGAATACAAGTGCAAAAGTGGTTTCCTGCACCAACACAAGTGCGAAAAGTGGTTTTTCAACACTAACACAAGTGCGAAAAGTGGTTTTTCAACACTAACACAAGTGCGAAAAGTGGTTTTTCAACACTAACACAAGTGCGAAAAGTGGTTTTTCAACACTAACACAAGTGCGAAAAGTGGTTTTTCCACACTAATACAAGTGCAAAAGTGGTTTCCTGCACCAACACAAGTGCGAAGCGTGGTTTTTCAACACTATCACAAGTGCAAAAAGTGTTTTTTCCACACTAATACAAGTGCAAAAGTGGTTTTTCAACACTAACACAAGTGCGAAAAGTGGTTTTTCAACACTAACACAAGTGCAAAAAGTGTTTTTTCCACACTAATACAAGTGCAAAAGTGGTTTCCTGCAGCAACACAAGTGCGAAAAGTGGTTTTTCAACACTAACACAAGTGCAAAAAGTGGTTTTTCAACACTAACACAAGTGCGAAAAGTGTTTTTTCCACACTAATACAAGTGCAAAAGTTGTTTCCTGCACCAACACAAGTGCGAAAAGTGGTTTTTCAACACTAACACAAGTGCGAAAAGTGGTTTTTCAACACTAACACAAGTGTGAAAAGTGGTTTTTCCACACTAATACAAGTGCAAAAGTGGTTTCCTGCACCAACACAAGTGCGAAAAGTGGTTTTTCAACACTAACACAAGTGCGAAAAGTGGTTTTTCAACACTATCACAAGTGCAAAAAGTGTTTTTTCCCCACTAATACAAGTGCAAAAGTGGTTTCCTGCACCAACACAAGTGCAAAAAGTGGTTTTTCAACACTAACACAAGTGCGAAAAGTGGTTTTTCAACACTAACACAAGTGCGAGAAGTGGTTTTTGAACACTAACACAAGTGCGAAAAGTGGATTTTCCACACTAATACAAGTGCAAAAGTGGTTTCCTGCACCAACACAAGTGCGAAAAGTGGGTTTTCAACACTATCACAAGTGCAAAAAGTGTTTTTTCCACACTAATACAAGTGCAAAAGTGGTTTCCTGCACCAACACATGTGCGAAAAGTGGTTTTTCAACACTAACACAAGTGCGAAAAGTGGTTTTTCAACACTATCACAAGTGCAAAAAGTGTTTTTTCCACACTAATACAAGTGCAAAAGTGGTTTCCTGCACCAACACAAGTGCGAAAAGTGGTTTTTCAACACTAACACAAGTGCGAAAAGTGGTTTTTCAACACTAACACAAGTGCGAAAAGTGGTTTTTCAACACTAACACAAGTGTGAAAAGTGGTTTTTCAACACTAACACAAGTGCGAAAAGTGGTTTTTCCACACTAATACATGTGCAAAAGTGGTTTCCTGCACCAACACAAGTGCGAAAAGTGGTTTTTCAACACTAACACAAGTGCGAAAAGTGTTTTTTCCACACTAATACAAGTGCAAAAGTTGTTTCCTGCACCAACACAAGTGCGAAAAGTGTTTTTTCAACACTAACACAAGTGCGAAAAGTGGTTTTTCAACACTAACACAAGTGCGAAGTGTTTTTTCCACACTAATACAAGTGCAAAAGTGGTTTCCTGCACCAACACAAGTGCAAAAAGTGGTTTTTCAACACTAACACAAGTGCGAAAAGTGGTTTTTCCACACTAATACAAGTGCAAAAGTGGTTTCCTGCACCAACACAAGTGCGAAAAGTGGTTTTTCAACACTATAACAAGTGCAAAAAGTGTTTTTTCCACACTAATACAAGTGCAAAAGTGGTTTCCTGCACCAACACAAGTGCGAAAAGTGGTTTTTCAACACTATCACAAGTGCAAAAAGTGTTTTATCCACACGAATACAGGTGCAAAAGTGGTTTCCTGCACCAACACAAGTGCGAAAAGTGGTTTTTCAACACTAACACAAGTGCGAAAAGTGGTTTTTCAACACAAACACAAGTGCGAAAAGTGGTTTTTCAACACTATCACAAGTGCAAAAAGTGTTTTTTCCACACTAATACAAGTGCAAAAGTGGTTTCCTGCACCAACACAAGTGCGCAAAGTGGTTTTTCAACACTAACACAAGTGCGAAAAGTGGTTTTTCAACACTAACACAAGTGCGAAAAGTGTTTTTTCCACACTAATACAAGTGCAAAAGTGGTTTCCTGCACCAACACAAGTGCGAAAAGTGGTTTTTCAACACTAACACAAGTGCGAAAAGTGGTTTTTCAACACTAACACAAGTGCGAAAAGTGGTTTTACCACACTAATACAAGTGCAAAAGTGGTTTCCTGCACCAACACAAGTGCGAAAAGTGGTTTTTCAACACTAACACAAGTGCGAAAAGTGGTTTTTCAACACTATCACAAGTGCAAAAAGTGTTTTTTCCACACTAATACAAGTGCAAAAGTGGTTTCCTGCACCAACACAAGTGCGAAAAGTGGTTTTTCAACAGTAACACAAGTGCGAAAAGTGTTTTTTCCACACTAATACAAGTGCAAAAGTGGTTTCCTGCACCAACACAAGTGCGAAAAGTGGTTTTTCAACACTAACACAAGTGCGAAATGTGGTTTTTCAACACTAACACAAGTGCGAAAAGTGGTTTTTCAACACTAACACAAGTGCGAAAAGTGTTTTTTCCACACTAATACAAGTGCAAAAGTGGTTTCCTGCAACAACACAAGTGCGAAAAGTGGTTTTTCAACACTAACACAAGTGCGAAAAGTGGTTTTTCAACACTATCACAAGTGCAAAAAGTGTTTTTTCCACACTAATACAAGTGCAAAAGTGGTTTCCTGCACCAACACAAGTGCGAAAAGTGGTTTTTCAACACTAACACAAGTGCGAAAAGTGGTTTTTCAACACTAACACAAGTGCGAAAAGTGGTTTTTCAACACTATCACAAGTGCAAAAAGTGTTTTTTTCCACACTAATACAAGTGCAAAAGTGGTTTCCTGCACAAACACAAGTGCGAAAAGTGGTTTTTCAACACTAACACAAGTGCGAAAAGTGGTTTTTCAACACTAACACAAGTGCAAAAAGTGTTTTTTCCACACTAATACAAGTGCAAAAGTGGTTTCCTGCACCAACACAAGTGCGAAAAGTGGTTTTTCAACACTAACACAAGTGCGAAAAGTGGTTTTTCAACACTAACACAAGTGTGAAAAGTGGTTTTTCAACACTAACACAAGTTCAAAACGTGGTTTTTCAACACTAACACAAGTGCGAAAAGTGTTCCACACTAATACAAGTGCAAAAGTGGTTTCCTGCACCAACACAAGTGCGAAAAGTGGTTTTTCAACACTAACACAAGTGCGAAAAGTGGTTTTTCAACACTATCACAAGTGCAAAAAGTGTTTTTTCCACACTAATACAAGTGCAAAAGTGGTTTCCTGCACCAACACAAGTGCGAAAAGTGGTTTTTCAACAGTAACACAAGTGCGAAAAGTGTTTTTTCCACACTAATACAAGTGCAAAAGTGGTTTCCTGCACCAACACAAGTGCGAAAAGTGGTTTTTCAACACTAACACAAGTGCGAAATGTGGTTTTTCAACACTAACACAAGTGCGAAAAGTGGTTTTTCAACACTAACACAAGTGCGAAAAGTGTTTTTTCCACACTAATACAAGTGCAAAAGTGGTTTCCTGCAACAACACAAGTGCGAAAAGTGGTTTTTCAACACTAACACAAGTGCGAAAAGTGGTTTTTCAACACTATCACAAGTGCAAAAAGTGTTTTTTCCACACTAATACAAGTGCAAAAGTGGTTTCCTGCACCAACACAAGTGCGAAAAGTGGTTTTTCAACACTAACACAAGTGCGAAAAGTGGTTTTTCAACACTAACACAAGTGCGAAAAGTGGTTTTTCAACACTATCACAAGTGCAAAAAGTGTTTTTTCCACACTAATACAAGTGCAAAAGTGGTTTCCTGCACAAACACAAGTGCGAAAAGTGGTTTTTCAACACTAACACAAGTGCGAAAAGTGGTTTTTCAACACTAACACAAGTGCAAAAAGTGTTTTTTCCACACTAATACAAGTGCAAAAGTGGTTTCCTGCACCAACACAAGTGCGAAAAGTGGTTTTTCAACACTAACACAAGTGCGAAAAGTGGTTTTTCAACACTAACACAAGTGTGAAAAGTGGTTTTTCAACACTAACACAAGTTCAAAACGTGGTTTTTCAACACTAACACAAGTGCGAAAAGTGTTCCACACTAATACAAGTGCAAAAGTGGTTTCCTGCACCAACACAAGTGCGAAAAGTGGTTTTTCAACACTAACACAAGTGCGAAAAGTGGTTTTTCAACACTAACACAAATGCGAAAAGTGGTTTTTCCACACTAATACAAGTGCAAAAGTGGTTTCCTGCACCAACACAAGTGCGAAAAGTGGTTTTTCAACACTAACACAAGTGCGAAAAGTGGTTTTTCAACACTATCACAAGTGCAAAAAGTGTTTTTTCCAGACTAATACAAGTGCAAAAGTGGTTTCCTGCACCAACACAAGTGCGAAAAGTGGTTTTTCAACACTAACACAAGTGCGAAAAGTGGTTTTTCAACACTAACACAAGTGCGAGAAGTGGTTTTTGAACACTAACACAAGTGCGAAAAGTGGATTTTCCACACTAATACAAGTGCAAAAGTGGTTTCCTGCACCAACACAAGTGCGAAAAGTGGGTTTTCAACACTATCACAAGTGCAAAAAGTGTTTTTTCCACACTAATACAAGTGCAAAAGTGGTTTCCTGCACCAACACAAGTGCGAAAAGTGGTTTTTCAACACTAACACAAGTGCGAAAAGTGGTTTTTCAACACTAACACAAGTGCGAAAAGTGGTTTTTCAACACTAACACAAGTGCGAAAAGTGGTTTTTCAACACTAACACAAGTGCGAAAAGTGGTTTTTCCACACTAATACAAGTGCAAAAGTGGTTTCCTGCACCAACACAAGTGCGAAGAGTGGTTTTTCAACACTATCACAAGTGCAAAAAGTGTTTTTTCCACACTAATACAAGTGCAAAAGTGTATTCCTGCACCAACACAAGTGCGAAAAGTGGTTTTTCAACACTAACACAAGTGCGAAAAGTGGTTTTTCAACACTAACACAAGTGCAAAAAGTGTTTTTTCCACACTAATACAAGTGCAAAAGTGGTTTCCTGCACCAACACAAGTGCGAAAAGTGGTTTTTCAACACTAACACAAGTGCAAAAAGTGGTTTTTCAACACTAACACAAGTGCGAAAAGTGTTTTTTCCACACTAATACAAGTGCAAAAGTTGTTTCCTGCACCAACACAAGTGCGAAAAGTGGTTTTTCAACACTAACACAAATGCGAAAAGTGGTTTTTCAACACTAACACAAGTGCGAAAAGTGGTTTTTCAACACTAACACAAGTGTGAAAAGTGGTTTTTCCACACTAATACAAGTGCAAAAGTGGTTTCCTGCACCAACACAAGTGCGAAAAGTGGTTTTTCAACACTAACACAAGTGCGAAAAGTGGTTTTTCAACACTATCACAAGTGCAAAAAGTGTTTTTTCCCCACTAATACAAGTGCAAAAGTGGTTTCCTGCACCAACACAAGTGCAAAAAGTGGTTTTTCAACACTAACACAAGTGCGAAAAGTGGTTTTTCAACACTAACACAAGTGCGAGAAGTGGTTTTTGAACACTAACACAAGTGCGAAAAGTGAATTTTCCACACTAATACAAGTGCAAAAGTGGTTTCCTGCACCAACACAAGTGCGAAAAGTGGGTTTTCAACACTATCACAAGTGCAAAAAGTGTTTTTTCCACACTAATACAAGTGCAAAAGTGGTTTCCTGCACCAACACAAGTGCGAAAAGTGGTTTTTCAACACTAACACAAGTGCGAAAAGTGGTTTTTCAACACTAACACAAGTGCGAAAAGTGGTTTTTCCACACTAATACAAGTGCAAAAGTGGTTTCCTGCACCAACACAAGTGCGAAAAGTGGTTTTTCAACACTAACACAAGTGCGAAAAGTGGTTTTTCAACACTAACACAAGTGCGAAAAGTGGTTTTTCCACACTAATACAAGTGCAAAAGTGGTTTCCTGCACCAACACAAGTGCGAAAAGTGGTTTTCAACACTAACACAAGTGCGAAAAGTGGTTTTTCAACACTATCACAAGTGCAAAAAGTGTTTTTTCCAGACTAATACAAGTGCAAAAGTGGTTTCCTGCACCAAAACAAGTGCGAAAAGTGGTTTTTCAACACTAACACAAGTGCGAAAAGTGGTTTTTCAACACTAACACAAGTGCGAGAAGTGGTTTTTGAACACTAACACAAGTGCGAAAAGTGGTTTTTCCACACTAATACAAGTGCAAAAGTGGTTTCCTGCACCAACACAAGTGCGAAAAGTGGGTTTTCAACACTATCACAAGTGCAAAAAGTGTTTTTTCCACACTAATACAAGTGCAAAAGTGGTTTCCTGCACCAACACAAGTGCGAAAAGTGGTTTTTCAACACTAACACAAGTGCGAAAAGTGGTTTTTCAACACTAACACAAGTGCGAAAAGTGTTTTTTCCACACTAATACAAGTGCAAAAGTGGTTTCCTGCACCAACACAAGTGCGAAAAGTGGTTTTTCAACACTAACACAAGTGCAAAAAGTGGTTTTTCAACACTATCACAAGTGCGAAAAGTGTTTTTTCCACACTAATACAAGTGCAAAAGTGGTTTCCTGCACCAACACAAGTGCAAAAAGTGGTTTTTCAACACTAGCACAAGTGCGAAAAGTGGTTTTTAAACACTAACACAAGTGCGAAAAGTGTTTTTTCCACACTAATACAAGTGCAAAAGTGGTTTCCTGCACCAACACAAGTGCGAAAAGTGGTTTTTCAACACTAACACAAGTGCGAAAAGTGGTTTTTCAACACTATCATAAGTGCAAAAAGTGTTTTTTCCACACTAATACAAGTGCAAAAGTGGTTTCCTGCACCAACACAAGTGCGAAAAGTGGTTTTTCAACACTAACACAAGTGCGAAAAGTGGTTTTTCAACACTGACGCAAGTGCGAAAAGTGGTTTTTCAACACTAACACAAGTGTGAAAAGTGGTTTTACCACACTAATACAAGTGCAAAAGTGGTTTCCTGCACCAACACAAGTACGAAAAGTGGTTTTTCAACACTAACACAAGTGCGAAAAGTGGTTTTTCAACACTATCACAAGTGCAAAAAGCGTTTTTTCCACACTAATACAAGTGCAAAAGTGGTTTCCTGCACCAACACAAGTGCGAAAAGTGGTTTTTCAACAGTAACACAAGTGCGAAAAGTGTTTTTTCCACACTAATACAAGTGCAAAAGTGGTTTCCTGCACCAACACAAGTGCGAAAAGTGGTTTTTCAACACTAACACAAGTGCGAAATGTGGTTTTTCAACACTAACACAAGTGCGAAAAGTGGTTTTTCAACACTAACACAAGTGCGAAAAGTGTTTTTTCCACACTAATACAAGTGCAAAAGTGGTTTCCTGCAACAACACAAGTGCGAAAAGTGGTTTTTCAACACTAACACAAGTGCGAAAAGTGGTTTTTCAACACTATCACAAGTGCAAAAAGTGTTTTTTCCACACTAATGCAAGTGCAAAAGTGGTTTCCTGCACCAACACAAGTGCGAAAAGTGGTTTTTCAACACTAACACAAGTGCGAAAAGTGGTTTTTCAACACTAACACAAGTGCGAAAAGTGGTTTTTCAACACTATCACAAGTGCAAAAAGTGTTTTTTCCACACTAATACAAGTGCAAAAGTGGTTTCCTGCACAAACACAAGTGCGAAAAGTGGTTTTTCAACACTAACACAAGTGCGAAAAGTGGTTTTTCAACACTAACACAAGTGCAAAAAGTGTTTTTTCCACACTAATACAAGTGCAAAAGTGGTTTCCTGCACCAACACAAGTGCGAAAAGTGGTTTTTCAACACTAACACAAGTGCGAAAAGTGGTTTTTCAACACTAACACAAGTGTGAAAAGTGGTTTTTCAACACTAACACAAGTTCGAAACGTGGTTTTTCAACACTAACACAAGTGCGAAAAGTGTTCCACACTAATACAAGTGCAAAAGTGGTTTCCTGCACCAACACAAGTGCGAAAAGTGGTTTTTCAACACTAACACAAGTGCGAAAAGTGGTTTTTCAACACTAACACAAGTGCGAAAAGTGGTTTTTCCACACTAATACAAGTGCAAAAGTGGTTTCCTGCACCAACACAAGTGCGAAAAGTGGTTTTTCAACACTAACACAAGTGCGAAAAGTGGTTTTTCAACACTATCACAAGTGCAAAAAGTGTTTTTTCCAGACTAATACAAGTGCAAAAGTGGTTTCCTGCACCAACACAAGTGCGAAAAGTGGTTTTTCAACACTAACACAAGTGCGAAAAGTGGTTTTTCAACACTAACACAAGTGCGAGAAGTGGTTTTTGAACACTAACACAAGTGCGAAAAGTGGATTTTCCACACTAATACAAGTGCAAAAGTGGTTTCCTGCACCAACACAAGTGCGAAAAGTGGGTTTTCAACACTATCACAAGTGCAAAAAGTGTTTTTTCCACACTAATACAAGTGCAAAAGTGGTTTCCTGCACCAACACAAGTGCGAAAAGTGGTTTTTCAACACTAACACAAGTGCGAAAAGTGGTTTTTCAACACTAACACAAGTGCGAAAAGTGGTTTTTCAACACTAACACAAGTGCGAAAAGTGGTTTTTCAACACTAACACAAGTGCGAAAAGTGGTTTTTCCACACTAATACAAGTGCAAAAGTGGTTTCCTGCACCAACACAATTGCGAAGAGTGGTTTTTCAACACTATCACAAGTGCAAAAAGTGTTTTTTCCACACTAATACAAGTGCAAAAGTGTATTCCTGCACCAACACAAGTGCGAAAAGTGGTTTTTCAACACTAACACAAGTGCGAAAAGTGGTTTTTCAACACTAACACAAGTGCAAAAAGTGTTTTTTCCACACTAATACAAGTGCAAAAGTGGTTTCCTGCACCAACACAAGTGCGAAAAGTGGTTTTTCAACACTAACACAAGTGCAAAAAGTGGTTTTTCAACAATAACACAAGTGCGAAAAGTGTTTTTTCCACACTAATACAAGTGCAAAAGTTGTTTCCTGCACCAACACAAGTGCGAAAAGTGGTTTTTCAACACTAACACAAATGCGAAAAGTGGTTTTTCAACACTAACACAAGTGCGAAAAGTGGTTTTTCAACACTAACACAAGTGTGAAAAGTGGTTTTTCCACACTAATACAAGTGCAAAAGTGGTTTCCTGCACCAACACAAGTGCGAAAAGTGGTTTTTCAACACTAACACAAGTGCGAAAAGTGGTTTTTCAACACTATCACAAGTGCAAAAAGTGTTATTTCCCCACTAATACAAGTGCAAAAGTGGTTTCCTGCACCAACACAAGTGCAAAAAGTGGTTTTCAACACTAACACAAGTGCGAAAAGTGGTTTTTCAACACTAACACAAGTGCGAGAAGTGGTTTTTGAACACTAACACAAGTGCGAAAAGTGAATTTTCCACACTAATACAAGTGCAAAAGTGGTTTCCTGCACCAACACAGTGCGAAAAGTGGGTTTTCAACACTATCACAAGTGCAAAAAGTGTTTTTTCCACACTAATACAAGTGCAAAAGTGGTTTCCTGCACCAACACAAGTGCGAAAAGTGGTTTTTCAACACTAACACAAGTGCGAAAAGTGGTTTTTCAACACTAACACAAGTGCGAAAAGTGGTTTTTCCACACTAATACAAGTGCAAAAGTGGTTTCCTGCACCAACACAAGTGCGAAAAGTGGTTTTTCAACACTAACACAAGTGCGAAAAGTGGTTTTTCAACACTAACACAAGTGCGAAAAGTGGTTTTTCCACACTAATACAAGTGCAAAAGTGGTTTCCTGCACCAACACAAGTGCGAAAAGTGGTTTTTCAACACTAACACAAGTGCGAAAAGTGGTTTTTCAACACTATCACAAGTGCAAAAAGTGTTTTTTCCAGACTAATACAAGTGCAAAAGTGGTTTCCTGCACCAACACAAGTGCGAAAAGTGGTTTTTCAACACTAACACAAGTGCGAAAAGTGGTTTTTCAACACTAACACAAGTGCGAGAAGTGGTTTTTGAACACTAACACAAGTGCGAAAAGTGGATTTTCCACACTAATACAAGTGCAAAAGTGGTTTCCTGCACCAACACAAGTGCGAAAAGTGGGTTTTCAACACTATCACAAGTGCAAAAAGTGTTTTTTCCACACTAATACAAGTGCAAAAGTGGTTTCCTGCACCAACACAAGTGCGAAAAGTGGTTTTTCAACACTAACACAAGTGCGAAAAGTGGTTTTTCAACACTAACACAAGTGCGAAAAGTGGTTTTTCAACACTAACACAAGTGCGAAAAGTGGTTTTTCAACACTAACACAAGTGCGAAAAGTGGTTTTTCCACACTAATACAAGTGCAAAAGTGGTTTCCTGCACCAACACAAGTGCGAAAAGTGGTTTTTCAACACTAACACAAGTGCGAAAAGTGTTTTTTCCACACTAATACAAGTGCAAAAGTTGTTTCCTGCACCAACACAAGTGCGAAAAGTGTTTTTTCAACACTAACACAAGTGCGAAAAGTGGTTTTTCAACACTAACACAAGTGCGAAGTGTTTTTTCCACACTAATACAAGTGCAAAAGTGGTTTCCTGCACCAACACAAGTGCAAAAAGTGGTTTTTCAACACTAACACAAGTGCGAAAAGTGGTTTTTCCACACTAATACAAGTGCAAAAGTGGTTTCCTGCACCAACACAAGTGCGAAAAGTGGTTTTTCAACACTATAACAAGTGCAAAAAGTGTTTTTTCCACACTAATACAAGTGCAAAAGTGGTTTCCTGCACCAACACAAGTGCGAAAAGTGGTTTTTCAACACTATCACAAGTGCAAAAAGTGTTTTATCCACACGAATACAGGTGCAAAAGTGGTTTCCTGCACCAACACAAGTGCGAAAAGTGGTTTTTCAACACTAACACAAGTGCGAAAAGTGGTTTTTCAACACTAACACAAGTGCGAAAAGTGGTTTTTCAACACTATCACAAGTGCAAAAAGTGTTTTTTCCACACTAATACAAGTGCAAAAGTGGTTTCCTGCACCAACACAAGTGCGCAAAGTGGTTTTTCAACACTAACACAAGTGCGAGAAGTGGTTTTTCAACACTAACACAAGTGCGAAAAGTGAATTTTCCACACTAATACAAGTGCAAAAGTGGTTTCCTGCACCAACACAAGTGCGAAAAGTGGTTTTTCAACACTAACACAAGTGCGAAAAGTGTTTTTTCCACACTAATACAAGTGCAAAAGTGGTTTCCTGCACCAACACAAGTGCGAAAAGTGGTTTTTCAACACTAACACAAGTGCGAAAAGTGTTTTTTCAACACTAACACAAGTGCGAAAAGTGGTTTTTCCACACTAATACAAGTGCAAAAGTGGTTTCCTGCACCAACACAAGTGCGAAAAGTGGTTTTTCAACACTAACACAAGTGCGAAAAGTGGTTTTTCAACACTAACACAAGTGCGAAAAGTGGTTTTTCCACACTAATACAAGTGCAAAAGTGGTTTCCTGCACCAACACAAGTGCGAAAAGTGGTTTTTCAACACTAACACAAGTGCGAAAAGTGGTTTTTCAACACTATCACAAGTGCAAAAAGTGTTTTTTCCAGACTAATACAAGTGCAAAAGTGGTTTCCTGCACCAAAACAAGTGCGAAAAGTGGTTTTTCAACACTAACACAAGTGCGAAAAGTGGTTTTTCAACACTAACACAAGTGCGAGAAGTGGTTTTTGAACACTAACACAAGTGCGAAAAGTGGTTTTTCCACACTAATACAAGTGCAAAAGTGGTTTCCTGCACCAACACAAGTGCGAAAAGTGGGTTTTCAACACTATCACAAGTGCAAAAAGTGTTTTTTCCACACTAATACAAGTGCAAAAGTGGTTTCCTGCACCAACACAAGTGCGAAAAGTGGTTTTTCAACACTAACACAAGTGCGAAAAGTGGTTTTTCAACACTAACACAAGTGCGAAAAGTGGTTTTTCAACACTAACACAAGTGCGAAAAGTGGTTTTTCAACACTAACACAAGTGCGAAAAGTGGTTTTTCCACACTAATACAAGTGCAAAAGTGGTTTCCTGCACCAACACAAGTGCGAAAAGTGGTTTTTCAACACTAACACAAGTGCGAAAAGTGTTTTTTCCACACTAATACAAGTGCAAAAGTTGTTTCCTGCACCAACACAAGTGCGAAAAGTGTTTTTTCAACACTAACACAAGTGCGAAAAGTGGTTTTTCAACACTAACACAAGTGCGAAGTGTTTTTTCCACACTAATACAAGTGCAAAAGTGGTTTCCTGCACCAACACAAGTGCAAAAAGTGGTTTTTCAACACTAACACAAGTGCGAAAAGTGGTTTTTCCACACTAATACAAGTGCAAAAGTGGTTTCCTGCACCAACACAAGTGCGAAAAGTGGTTTTTCAACACTATAACAAGTGCAAAAAGTGTTTTTTCCACACTAATACAAGTGCAAAAGTGGTTTCCTGCACCAACACAAGTGCGAAAAGTGGTTTTTCAACACTATCACAAGTGCAAAAAGTGTTTTATCCACACGAATACAGGTGCAAAAGTGGTTTCCTGCACCAACACAAGTGCGAAAAGTGGTTTTTCAACACTAACACAAGTGCGAAAAGTGGTTTTTCAACACTAACACAAGTGCGAAAAGTGGTTTTTCAACACTATCACAAGTGCAAAAAGTGTTTTTTCCACACTAATACAAGTGCAAAAGTGGTTTCCTGCACCAACACAAGTGCGCAAAGTGGTTTTTCAACACTAACACAAGTGCGAAAAGTGGTTTTTCAACACTAACACAAGTGCGAAAAGTGTTTTTTCCACACTAATACAAGTGCAAAAGTGGTTTCCTGCACCAACACAAGTGCGAAAAGTGGTTTTTCAACACTAACACAAGTGCGAAAAGTGGTTTTTCAACACTAACACAAGTGCGGAAAGTGGTTTTACCACACTAATACAAGTGCAAAAGTGGTTTCCTGCACCAACACAGGTGCGAAAAGTGGTTTTTCAACACTAACACAAGTGCGAAAAGTGGTTTTTCAACACTATCACAAGTGCAAAAAGTGTTTTTTCCACACTAATACAAGTGCAAAAGTGGTTTCCTGCACCAACACAAGTGCGAAAAGTGGATTTTCCACACTAATACAAGTGCAAAAGTGGTTTCCTGCACCAACACAAGTGCGAAAAGTGGGTTTTCAACACTATCACAAGTGCAAAAAGTGTTTTTTCCACACTAATACAAGTGCAAAAGTGGTTTCCTGCACCAACACAAGTGCGAAAAGTGGTTTTTCAACACTAACACAAGTGCGAAAAGTGGTTTTTCAACACTAACGCAAGTGCGAAAAGTGGTTTTTCCACACTAATACAAGTGCAAAAGTGGTTTCCTGCACCAACACAAGTGCGAAAAGTGGTTTTTCAACACTAACACAAGTGCGAAAAGTGGTTTTTCAACACTAACACAAGTGCGAAAAGTGGTTTTTCAACACTAACACAAGTGCGAAAAGTGGTTTTTCAACACTAACACAACTGCGAAAAGTGGTTTTCCACACTAATACAAGTGCAAAAGTGGTTTCCTGCACCAACACAAGTGCGAAAAGTGGTTTTTCAATACTAACATAGTGCGAAAAGTGGTTTTTCAACACTATCACAAGTGCAAAAAGTGTTTTTTCCACACTAATACAAGTGCAAAAAGTGGTTTTTCAACACTATCACAAGTGCAAAAAGTGTTTTTTCCAGACTAATACAAGTGCAAAAGTGGTTTCCTGCACCAAAACAAGTGCGAAAAGTGGTTTTTCAACACTAACACAAGTGCGAAAAGTGGTTTTTCAACACTAACACAAGTGCGAGAAGTGGTTTTTGAACACTAACACAAGTGCGAAAAGTGGTTTTTCCACACTAATACAAGTGCAAAAGTGGTTTCCTGCACCAACACAAGTGCGAAAAGTGGGTTTTCAACACTATCACAAGTGCAAAAAGTGTTTTTTCCACACTAATACAAGTGCAAAAGTGGTTTCCTGCACCAACACAAGTGCGAAAAGTGGTTTTTCAACACTAACACAAGTGCGAAAAGTGGTTTTTCAACACTAACACAAGTGCGAAAAGTGTTTTTTCCACACTAATACAAGTGCAAAAGTGGTTTCCTGCACCAACACAAGTGCGAAAAGTGGTTTTTCAACACTAACACAAGTGCAAAAAGTGGTTTTTCAACACTATCACAAGTGCGAAAAGTGTTTTTTCCACACTAATACAAGTGCAAAAGTGGTTTCCTGCACCAACACAAGTGCAAAAAGTGGTTTTTCAACACTAGCACAAGTGCGAAAAGTGGTTTTTAAACACTAACACAAGTGCGAAAAGTGTTTTTTCCACACTAATACAAGTGCAAAAGTGGTTTCCTGCACCAACACAAGTGCGAAAAGTGGTTTTTCAACACTAACACAAGTGCGAAAAGTGGTTTTTCAACACTATCATAAGTGCAAAAAGTGTTTTTTCCACACTAATACAAGTGCAAAAGTGGTTTCCTGCACCAACACAAGTGCGAAAAGTGGTTTTTCAACACTAACACAAGTGCGAAAAGTGGTTTTTCAACACTGACGCAAGTGCGAAAAGTGGTTTTTCAACACTAACACAAGTGTGAAAAGTGGTTTTACCACACTAATACAAGTGCAAAAGTGGTTTCCTGCACCAACACAAGTACGAAAAGTGGTTTTTCAACACTAACACAAGTGTGAAAAGTGGTTTTTCAACACTATCACAAGTGCAAAAAGTGTTTTTTCCACACTAATACAAGTGCAAAAGTGGTTTCCTGCACCAACACAAGTGCGAAAAGTGGTTTTTCAACAGTAACACAAGTGCGAAAAGTGTTGTTTCCACACTAATACAAGTGCAAAAGTGGTTTCCTGCACCAACACAAGTGCGAAAAGTGGTTTTTCAACACTAACACAAGTGCGAAATGTGGTTTTTCAACACTAACACAAGTGCGAAAAGTGGTTTTTCAACACTAACACAAGTGCGAAAAGTGTTTTTTCCACACTAATACAAGTGCAAAAGTGGTTTCCTGCAACAACACAAGTGCGAAAAGTGGTTTTTCAACACTAACACAAGTGCGAAAAGTGGTTTTTCAACACTATCACAAGTGCAAAAAGTGTTTTTTCCACACTAATACAAGTGCAAAAGTGGTTTCCTGCACCAACACAAGTGCGAAAAGTGGTTTTTCAACACTAACACAAGTGCGAAAAGTGGTTTTTCAACACTAACACAAGTGCGAAAAGTGGTTTTTCAACACTATCACAAGTGCAAAAAGTGTTTTTTCCACACTAATACAAGTGCAAAAGTGGTTTCCTGCACAAACACAAGTGCGAAAAGTGGTTTTTCAACACTAACACAAGTGCGAAAAGTGGTTTTTCAACACTAACACAAGTGCAAAAAGTGTTTTTTCCACACTAATACAAGTGCAAAAGTGGTTTCCTGCACCAACACAAGTGCGAAAAGTGGTTTTTCAACACTAACACAAGTGCGAAAAGTGGTTTTTCAACACTAACACAAGTGTGAAAAGTGGTTTTTCAACACTAACACAAGTTCGAAACGTGGTTTTTCAACACTAACACAAGTGCGAAAAGTGTTCCACACTAATACAAGTGCAAAAGTGGTTTCCTGCACCAACACAAGTGCGAAAAGTGGTTTTTCAACACTAACACAAGTGCGAAAAGTGGTTTTTCAACACTAACACAAGTGCGAAAAGTGGTTTTTCCACACTAATACAAGTGCAAAAGTGGTTTCCTGCACCAACACAAGTGCGAAAAGTGGTTTTTCAACACTAACACAAGTGCGAAAAGTGGTTTTTCAACACTATCACAAGTGCAAAAAGTGTTTTTTCCAGACTAATACAAGTGCAAAAGTGGTTTCCTGCACCAACACAAGTGCGAAAAGTGGTTTTTCAACACTAACACAAGTGCGAAAAGTGGTTTTTCAACACTAACACAAGTGCGAGAAGTGGTTTTTGAACACTAACACAAGTGCGAAAAGTGGATTTTCCACACTAATACAAGTGCAAAAGTGGTTTCCTGCACCAACACAAGTGCGAAAAGTGGGTTTTCAACACTATCACAAGTGCAAAAAGTGTTTTTTCCACACTAATACAAGTGCAAAAGTGGTTTCCTGCACCAACACAAGTGCGAAAAGTGGTTTTTCAACACTAACACAAGTGCGAAAAGTGGTTTTTCAACACTAACACAAGTGCGAAAAGTGGTTTTTCAACACTAACACAAGTGCGAAAAGTGGTTTTTCAACACTAACACAAGTGCGAAAAGTGGTTTTTCCACACTAATACAAGTGCAAAAGTGGTTTCCTGCACCAACACAATTGCGAAGAGTGGTTTTTCAACACTATCACAAGTGCAAAAAGTGTTTTTTCCACACTAATACAAGTGCAAAAGTGTATTCCTGCACCAACACAAGTGCGAAAAGTGGTTTTTCAACACTAACACAAGTGCGAAAAGTGGTTTTTCAACACTAACACAAGTGCAAAAAGTGTTTTTTCCACACTAATACAAGTGCAAAAGTGGTTTCCTGCACCAACACAAGTGCGAAAAGTGGTTTTTCAACACTAACACAAGTGCAAAAAGTGGTTTTTCAACAATAACACAAGTGCGAAAAGTGTTTTTTCCACACTAATACAAGTGCAAAAGTTGTTTCCTGCACCAACACAAGTGCGAAAAGTGGTTTTTCAACACTAACACAAATGCGAAAAGTGGTTTTTCAACACTAACACAAGTGCGAAAAGTGGTTTTTCAACACTAACACAAGTGTGAAAAGTGGTTTTTCCACACTAATACAAGTGCAAAAGTGGTTTCCTGCACCAACACAAGTGCGAAAAGTGGTTTTTCAACACTAACACAAGTGCGAAAAGTGGTTTTTCAACACTATCACAAGTGCAAAAAGTGTTATTTCCCCACTAATACAAGTGCAAAAGTGGTTTCCTGCACCAACACAAGTGCAAAAAGTGGTTTTCAACACTAACACAAGTGCGAAAAGTGGTTTTTCAACACTAACACAAGTGCGAGAAGTGGTTTTTGAACACTAACACAAGTGCGAAAAGTGAATTTTCCACACTAATACAAGTGCAAAAGTGGTTTCCTGCACCAACACAGTGCGAAAAGTGGGTTTTCAACACTATCACAAGTGCAAAAAGTGTTTTTTCCACACTAATACAAGTGCAAAAGTGGTTTCCTGCACCAACACAAGTGCGAAAAGTGGTTTTTCAACACTAACACAAGTGCGAAAAGTGGTTTTTCAACACTAACACAAGTGCGAAAAGTGGTTTTTCCACACTAATACAAGTGCAAAAGTGGTTTCCTGCACCAACACAAGTGCGAAAAGTGGTTTTTCAACACTAACACAAGTGCGAAAAGTGGTTTTTCAACACTAACACAAGTGCGAAAAGTGGTTTTTCCACACTAATACAAGTGCAAAAGTGGTTTCCTGCACCAACACAAGTGCGAAAAGTGGTTTTTCAACACTAACACAAGTGCGAAAAGTGGTTTTTCAACACTATCACAAGTGCAAAAAGTGTTTTTTCCAGACTAATACAAGTGCAAAAGTGGTTTCCTGCACCAACACAAGTGCGAAAAGTGGTTTTTCAACACTAACACAAGTGCGAAAAGTGGTTTTTCAACACTAACACAAGTGCGAGAAGTGGTTTTTGAACACTAACACAAGTGCGAAAAGTGGATTTTCCACACTAATACAAGTGCAAAAGTGGTTTCCTGCACCAACACAAGTGCGAAAAGTGGGTTTTCAACACTATCACAAGTGCAAAAAGTGTTTTTTCCACACTAATACAAGTGCAAAAGTGGTTTCCTGCACCAACACAAGTGCGAAAAGTGGTTTTTCAACACTAACACAAGTGCGAAAAGTGGTTTTTCAACACTAACACAAGTGCGAAAAGTGGTTTTTCAACACTAACACAAGTGCGAAAAGTGGTTTTTCAACACTAACACAAGTGCGAAAAGTGGTTTTTCCACACTAATACAAGTGCAAAAGTGGTTTCCTGCACCAACACAAGTGCGAAAAGTGGTTTTTCAACACTAACACAAGTGCGAAAAGTGTTTTTTCCACACTAATACAAGTGCAAAAGTTGTTTCCTGCACCAACACAAGTGCGAAAAGTGTTTTTTCAACACTAACACAAGTGCGAAAAGTGGTTTTTCAACACTAACACAAGTGCGAAGTGTTTTTTCCACACTAATACAAGTGCAAAAGTTGTTTCCTGCACCAACACAAGTGCGAAAAGTGTTTTTTCAACACTAACACAAGTGCGAAAAGTGGTTTTTCAACACTAACACAAGTGCGAAGTGTTTTTTCCACACTAATACAAGTGCAAAAGTGGTTTCCTGCACCAACACAAGTGCAAAAAGTGGTTTTTCAACACTAACACAAGTGCGAAAAGTGGTTTTTCCACACTAATACAAGTGCAAAAGTGGTTTCCTGCACCAACACAAGTGCAAAAGTGGTTTTTCAACACTATAACAAGTGCAAAAAGTGTTTTTTCCACACTAATACAAGTGCAAAAGTGGTTTCCTGCACCCAACACAAGTGCGAAAAGTGGTTTTTCAACACTATCACAAGTGCAAAAAGTGTTTTATCCACACGAATACAGGTGCAAAAGTGGTTTCCTGCACCAACACAAGTGCGAAAAGTGGTTTTTCAACACTAACACAAGTGCGAAAAGTGGTTTTTCAACACTAACACAAGTGCGAAAAGTGGTTTTTCAACACTATCACAAGTGCAAAAAGTGTTTTTTCCACACTAATACAAGTGCAAAAGTGGTTTCCTGCACCAACACAAGTGCGCAAAGTGGTTTTTCAACACTAACACAAGTGCGAAAAGTGGTTTTTCAACACTAACACAAGTGCGAAAAGTGTTTTTTCCACACTAATACAAATGCAAAAGTGGTTTCCTGCACCAACACAAGTGCGAAAAGTGGTTTTTCAACACTAACACAAGTGCGAAAAGTGGTTTTACCACACTAATACAAGTGCAAAAGTGGTTTCCTGCACCAACACAAGTGCGAAAAGTGGTTTTTCAACACTAACACAAGTGCGAAAAGTGGTTTTTCAACACTAACACAAGTGCGAAAAGTGGTTTTTCAACACTAACACAAGTGTGAAAAGTGTTTTTTCCACACTAATACAAGTGCAAAAGTGGTTTCCTGCACCAACACAAGTGCGAAAAGTGGTTTTTCAACACTAACACAAGTGCAAAAAGTGGTTTTTCAACACTAACACAAGTGCGAAAAGTGTTTTTTCCACACTAATACAAGTGCAAAAGTGGTTTCCTGCACCAACACAAGTGCGAAAAGTGGGTTTTCAACACTATCACAAGTGCAAAAAGTGTTTTTTCCACACTAATACAAGTGCAAAAGTGGTTTCCTGCACCAACACAAGTGCGAAGTGGTTTTTCAACACTAACACAAGTGCGAAAAGTGGTTTTTCAACACTAACACAAGTGCGAAAAGTGGTTTTTCCACACTAATACAAGTGCAAAAGTGGTTTCCTGCACCAACACAAGTGCGAAAAGTGGTTTTTCAACACTAACACAAGTGCGAAAAGTGGTTTTTCAACACTAACACAAGTGCGAAAAGTGGTTTTTCCACACTAATACAAGTGCAAAAGTGGTTTCCTGCACCAACACAAGTGCGAAAAGTGGTTTTTCAACACTAACACAAGTGCAAAAAGTGGTTTTTCAACACTATCACAAGTGCAAAAAGTGTTTTTTCCAGACTAATACAAGTGCAAAAGTGGTTTCCTGCACCAACACAAGTGCGAAAAGTGGTTTTTCAACACTAACACAAGTGCGAAAAGTGGTTTTTCAACACTAACACAAGTGCGAGAAGTGGTTTTTGAACACTAACACAAGTGCGAAAAGTGGATTTTCCACACTAATACAAGTGCAAAAGTGGTTTCCTGCACCAACACATGTGCGAAAAGTGGGTTTTCAACACTATCACAAGTGCAAAAAGTGTTTTTTCCACACTAATACAAGTGCAAAAGTGGTTTCCTGCACCAACACAAGTGCGAAAAGTGGTTTTTCAACACTAACACAAGTGCGAAAAGTGGTTTTTCAACACTAACACAAGTGCGAAAAGTGGTTTTTCAACACTAACACAAGTGCGAAAAGTGGTTTTTCAACACTAACACAAGTGCGAAAAGTGTTTTTTCCACACTAATACAAGTGCAAAAGTGGTTTCCTGCACCAACACAAGTGCGAAAAGTGGTTTTTCAACACTAACACAAGTGCGAAAAGTGGTTTTTCAACACTAACACAAGTGCGAAAAGTGGTTTTTCAACACTATCACAAGTGCAAAAAGTGTTTTTTCCACACTAATACAAGTGCAAAAGTGGTTTCCTGCACCAACACAAGTGCGCAAAGTGGTTTTTCAACACTAACACAAGTGCAAAAAGTGGTTTTTCAACACTAACACAAGTGCGAAAAGTGTTTTTTCCACACTAATACAAATGCAAAAGTGGTTTCCTGCACCAACACAAGTGCGAAAAGTGGTTTTTCAACACTAACACAAGTGCGAAAAGTGGTTTTACCACACTAACACAAGTGCAAAAGTGGTTTTTCAACACTAACACAAGTGCGAAAAGTGGTTTTTCAACACTAACACAAGTGTGAAAAGTGTTTTTTCCACACTAATACAAGTGCAAAAGTGGTTTCCTGCACCAACACAAGTGCGAAAAGTGGTTTTTCAACACTAACACAAGTGCAAAAAGTGGTTTTTCAACACTAACACAAGTGCGAAAAGTGTTTTTTCCACACTAATACAAGTGCAAAAGTGGTTTCCTGCACCAACACAAGTGCGAAAAGTGGGTTTTCAACACTATCACAAGTGCAAAAAGTGTTTTTTCCACACTAATACAAGTGCAAAAGTGGTTTCCTGCACCAACACAAGTGCGAAGTGGTTTTTCAACACTAACACAAGTGCGAAAAGTGGTTTTTCAACACTAACACAAGTGCGAAAAGTGGTTTTTCCACACTAATACAAGTGCCAAAAGTGGTTTCCTGCACAAACACAAGTGCGAAAAGTGGTTTTTCAACACTAACACAAGTGCGAAAAGTGGTTTTTCAACACTAACACAAGTGCGAAAAGTGGTTTTTCCACACTAATACAAGTGCAAAAGTGGTTTCCTGCACCAACACAAGTGCGAAAAGTGGTTTTTCAACACTAACACAAGTGCGAAAAGTGGTTTTTCAACACTATCACAAGTGCAAAAAGTGTTTTTTCCAGACTAATACAAGTGCAAAAGTGGTTTCCTGCACCAACACAAGTGCGAAAAGTGGGTTTTCAACACTATCACAAGTGCAAAAAGTGTTTTTTCCACACTAATACAAGTGCAAAAGTGGTTTCCTGCACCAACACAAGTGCGAAAAGTGGTTTTTCAACACTAACACAAGTGCGAAAAGTGGTTTTTCAACACTAACACAAGTGCGAAAAGTGGTTTTTCAACACTAACACAAGTGCGAAAAGTGGTTTTTCAACACTAACACAAGTGCGAAAAGTGTTTTTTCCACACTAATACAAGTGCAAAAGTGGTTTCCTGCACCAACACAAGTGCGAAAAGTGGTTTTTCAACACTAACACAAGTGCAAAAAGTGGTTTTTCAACACTATCACAAGTGCGAAAAGTGTTTTTTCCACACTAATACAAGTGCAAAAGTGGTTTCCTGCACCAACACAAGTGCAAAAAGTGGTTTTTCAACACTAGCACAAGTGCGAAAAGTGGTTTTTAAACACTAACACAAGTGCGAAAAGTGTTTTTTCCACACTAATACAAGTGCAAAAGTGGTTTCCTGCACCAACACAAGTGCGAAAAGTGGTTTTTCAACACTAACACAAGTGCGAAAAGTGGTTTTTCAACACTATCATAAGTGCAAAAAGTGTTTTTTCCACACTAATACAAGTGCAAAAGTGGTTTCCTGCACCAACACAAGTGCGAAAAGTGGTTTTTCAACACTAACACAAGTGCGAAAAGTGGTTTTTCAACACTAACACAAGTGCAAAAAGTGGTTTTTAAACACTAACACAAGTGCGAAAAGTGGTTTTACCACACTAATACAAGTGCAAAAGTGGTTTCCTGCACCAACACAAGTGCGAAAAGTGGTTTTTCAACACTAACACAAGTGCGAAAAGTGGTTTTTCAACACTATCACAAGTGCAAAAAGTGTTTTTTCCACACTAATACAAGTGCAAAAGTGGTTTCCTGCACCAACACAAGTGCGAAAAGTGGTTTTTCAACACTATAACAAGTGCAAAAAGTGTTTTTTCCACACTAACACAAGTGCGAAAAGTGGTTTTTCCACACTAATACAAGTGCAAAAGTGGTTTCCTGCACCAACACAAGTGCGAAAAGTGGTTTTTCAACATAACACAAGTGCGAAAAGTGGTTTTTCCACACTAATACAAGTGCAAAAGTGGTTTCCTGCACCAACACAAGTGCGAAAAGTGGTTTTTCAACACTATAACAAGTGCAAAAAGTGTTTTTTCCACACTAATACAAGTGCAAAAGTGGTTTCCTGCACCAACACAAGTGCGAAAAGTGGTTTCCTGCACCAACACAAGTGCGAAAAGTGGTTTTTCAACACTAACACAAGTGCGAAAAGTGGTTTTTCAACACTATCACAAGTGCAAAAAGTGTTTTTTCCACACTAATACTAGTGCAAAAGTGGTTTCCTGCACCAACACAAGTGCGAAAAGTGGTTTTTCAACACTAACACAAGTGCGAAAAGTGGTTTTTCAACACTAACACAAGTGCGAAAAGTGTTTTTTCCACACTAATACAAGTGCAAAAGTTGTTTCCTGCACCAACACAAGTGCGAAAAGTGTTTTTTCAACACTAACACAAGTGCGAAAAGTGGTTTTTCAACACTAACACAAGTGTGAAGTGTTTTTTCCACACTAATACAAGTGCAAAAGTGGTTTCCTGCACCAACACAAGTGCAAAAAGTGGTTTTTCAACACTAACACAAGTGCGAAAAGTGGTTTTTCCACACTAATAGAAGTGCAAAAGTGGTTTCCTGCACCAACACAAGTGCGAAAAGTGGTTTTTCAACACTATAACAAGTGCAAAAAGTGTTTTTTCCACACTAATACAAGTGCAAAAGTGGTTTCCTGCACCAACAGAAGTGCGAAAAGTGGTTTTTCAACACTATCACAAGTGCAAAAAGTGTTTTATCCACACGAATACAGGTGCAAAAGTGGTTTCCTGCACCAACACAAGTGCGAAAAGTGGTTTTTCAACACTAACACAAGTGCGAAAAGTGGTTTTTCAACACTAACACAAGTGCGAAAAGTGGTTTTTCAACACTATCACAAGTGCAAAAAGTGTTTTTTCCACACTAATACAAGTGCAAAAGTGGTTTCCTGCACCAACACAAGTGCGCAAAGTGGTTTTTCAACACTAACACAAGTGCGAAAAGTGGTTTTTCAACACTAACACAAGTGCGAAAAGTGTTTTTTCACACTAATACAAATGCAAAAGTGGTTTCCTGCACCAACACAAGTGCGAAAAGTGGTTTTTCAACACTAACACAAGTGCGAAAAGTGGTTTTACCACACTAATACAAGTGCAAAAGTGGTTTCCTGCACCAACACAAGTGCGAAAAGTGGTTTTTCAACACTAACACAAGTGCGAAAAGTGGTTTTTCAACACTAACACAAGTGCGAAAAGTGGTTTTTCAACACTAACACAAGTGTGAAAAGTGTTTTTTCCACACTAATACAAGTGCAAAAGTGGTTTCCTGCACCAACACAAGTGCGAAAAGTGGTTTTTCAACACTAACACAAGTGCAAAAAGTGGTTTTTCAACACTAACACAAGTGCGAAAAGTGTTTTTTCCACACTAATACAAGTGCAAAAGTGGTTTCCTGCACCAACACAAGTGCGAAAAGTGGTTTTTCAACACTAACAGTGCGAAAAGTGGTTTTTCAACACTATCACAAGTGCAAAAAGTGTTTTTTCCACACTAATACAAGTGCAAAAGTGGTTTCCTGCACCAACACAAGTGCGAAAAGTGGTTTTTCAACACTAACACAAGTGCAAAAAGTGGTTTTTCAACACTAACACAAGTGCGAAAAGTGTTTTTTCCACACTAATACAAGTGCAAAAGTGGTTTCCTGCACCAACACAAGTGCGAAAAGTGGGTTTTCAACACTATCACAAGTGCAAAAAGTGTTTTTTCCACACTAATACAAGTGCAAAAGTGGTTTCCTGCACCAACACAAGTGCGAAGTGGTTTTTCAACACTAACACAAGTGCGAAAAGTGGTTTTTCAACACTAACACAAGTGCGAAAAGTGGTTTTTCAACACTAATACAAGTGCAAAAGTGGTTTCCTGCACCAACACAAGTGCGAAAAGTGGTTTTTCAACACTAACACAAGTGCGAAAAGTGGTTTTTCAACACTAACACAAGTGCGAAAAGTGGTTTTTCCACACTAATACAAGTGCAAAAGTGGTTTCCTGCACCAACACAAGTGCGAAAAGTGGTTTTTCAACACTAACACAAGTGCGAAAAGTGGTTTTTCAACACTATCACAAGTGCAAAAAGTGTTTTTTCCAGACTAATACAAGTGCAAAAGTGGTTTCCTGCACCAACACAAGTGCGAAAAGTGGTTTTTCAACACTAACACAAGTGCGAAAAGTGGTTTTTCAACACTAACACAAGTGCGAAAAGTGGTTTTTCAACACTAACACAAGTGCGAAAAGTGGTTTTTCAACACTAACACAAGTGCGAAAAGTGTTTTTTCCACACTAATACAAGTGCAAAAGTGGTTTCCTGCACCAACACAAGTGCGAAAAGTGGTTTTTCAACACTAACACAAGTGCAAAAAGTGGTTTTTCAACACTATCACAAGTGCGAAAAGTGTTTTTTCCACACTAATACAAGTGCAAAAGTGGTTTCCTGCACCAACACAAGTGCAAAAAGTGGTTTTTCAACACTAGCACAAGTGCGAAAAGTGGTTTTTAAACACTAACACAAGTGCGAAAAGTGTTTTTTCCACACTAATACAAGTGCAAAAGTGGTTTCCTGCACCAACACAAGTGCGAAAAGTGGTTTTTCAACACTAACACAAGTGCGAAAAGTGGTTTTTCAACACTATCATAAGTGCAAAAAGTGTTTTTTCCACACTAATACAAGTGCAAAAGTGGTTTCCTGCACCAACACAAGTGCGAAAAGTGGTTTTTCAACACTAACACAAGTGCGAAAAGTGGTTTTTCAACACTAACACAAGTGCGAAAAGTGGTTTTTAAACACTAACACAAGTGCGAAAAGTGGTTTTACCACACTAATACAAGTGCAAAAGTGGTTTCCTGCACCAACACAAGTGCGAAAAGTGGTTTTTCAACACTAACACAAGTGCGAAAAGTGGTTTTTCAACACTATCACAAGTGCAAAAAGTGTTTTTTCCACACTAATACAAGTGCAAAAGTGGTTTCCTGCACCAACACAAGTGCGAAAAGTGGTTTTTCAACACTATAACAAGTGCAAAAAGTGTTTTTTCCACACTAACACAAGTGCGAAAAGTGGTTTTTCCACACTAATACAAGTGCAAAAGTGGTTTCCTGCACCAACACAAGTGCGAAATGTGGTTTTTCAACATAACACAAGTGCGAAAAGTGGTTTTTCCACACTAATACAAGTGCAAAAGTGGTTTCCTGCACCAACACAAGTGCGAAAAGTGGTTTTTCAACACTATAACAAGTGCAAAAAGTGTTTTTTCCACACTAATACAAGTGCAAAAGTGGTTTCCTGCACCAACACAAGTGCGAAAAGTGGTTTCCTGCACCAACACAAGTGCGAAAAGTGGTTTTTCAACACTAACACAAGTGCGAAAAGTGGTTTTTCAACACTATCACAAGTGCAAAAAGTGTTTTTTCCACACTAATACTAGTGCAAAAGTGGTTTCCTGCACCAACACAAGTGCGAAAAGTGGTTTTTCAACACTAACACAAGTGCGAAAAGTGGTTTTTCAACACTAACACAAGTGCGAAAAGTGTTTTTTCCACACTAATACAAGTGCAAAAGTTGTTTCCTGCACCAACACAAGTGCGAAAAGTGTTTTTTCAACACTAACACAAGTGCGAAAAGTGGTTTTTCAACACTAACACAAGTGTGAAGTGTTTTTTCCACACTAATACAAGTGCAAAAGTGGTTTCCTGCACCAACACAAGTGCAAAAAGTGGTTTTTCAACACTAACACAAGTGCGAAAAGTGGTTTTTCCACACTAATAGAAGTGCAAAAGTGGTTTCCTGCACCAACACAAGTGCGAAAAGTGGTTTTTCAACACTATAACAAGTGCAAAAAGTGTTTTTTCCACACTAATACAAGTGCAAAAGTGGTTTCCTGCACCAACAGAAGTGCGAAAAGTGGTTTTTCAACACTATCACAAGTGCAAAAAGTGTTTTATCCACACGAATACAGGTGCAAAAGTGGTTTCCTGCACCAACACAAGTGCGAAAAGTGGTTTTTCAACACTAACACAAGTGCGAAAAGTGGTTTTTCAACACTAACACAAGTGCGAAAAGTGGTTTTTCAACACTATCACAAGTGCAAAAAGTGTTTTTTCCACACTAATACAAGTGCAAAAGTGGTTTCCTGCACCAACACAAGTGCGCAAAGTGGTTTTTCAACACTAACACAAGTGCGAAAAGTGGTTTTTCAACACTAACACAAGTGCGAAAAGTGTTTTTTCACACTAATACAAATGCAAAAGTGGTTTCCTGCACCAACACAAGTGCGAAAAGTGGTTTTTCAACACTAACACAAGTGCGAAAAGTGGTTTTACCACACTAATACAAGTGCAAAAGTGGTTTCCTGCACCAACACAAGTGCGAAAAGTGGTTTTTCAACACTAACACAAGTGCGAAAAGTGGTTTTTCAACACTAACACAAGTGCGAAAAGTGGTTTTTCAACACTAACACAAGTGTGAAAAGTGTTTTTTCCACACTAATACAAGTGCAAAAGTGGTTTCCTGCACCAACACAAGTGCGAAAAGTGGTTTTTCAACACTAACACAAGTGCAAAAAGTGGTTTTTCAACACTAACACAAGTGCGAAAAGTGTTTTTTCCACACTAATACAAGTGCAAAAGTGGTTTCCTGCACCAACACAAGTGCGAAAAGTGGGTTTTGAACACTATCACAAGTGCAAAAAGTGTTTTTTCCACACTAATACAAGTGCAAAAGTGGTTTCCTGCACCAACACAAGTGCGAAGTGGTTTTTCAACACTAACACAAGTGCGAAAAGTGGTTTTTCAACACTAACACAAGTGCGAAAAGTGGTTTTTCCACACTAATACAAGTGCAAAAGTGGTTTCCTGCACCAACACAAGTGCGAAAAGTGGTTTTTCAACACTAACACAAGTGCGAAAAGTGGTTTTTCAACACTAACACAAGTGCGAAAAGTGGTTTTTCCACACTAATACAAGTGCAAAAGTGGTTTCCTGCACCAACACAAGTGCGAAAAGTGGTTTTTCAACACTAACACAAGTGCGAAAAGTGGTTTTTCAACACTATCACAAGTGCAAAAAGTGTTTTTTCCAGACTAATACAAGTGCAAAAGTGGTTTCCTGCACCAACACAAGTGCGAAAAGTGGTTTTTCAACACTAACACAAGTGCGAAAAGTGGTTTTTCAACACTAACACAAGTGCGAGAAGTGGTTTTTGAACACTAACACAAGTGCGAAAAGTGGATTTTCCACACTAATACAAGTGCAAAAGTGGTTTCCTGCACCAACACAAGTGCGAAAAGTGGGTTTTCAACACTATCACAAGTGCAAAAAGTGTTTTTTCCACACTAATACAAGTGCAAAAGTGGTTTCCTGCACCAACACAAGTGCGAAAAGTGGTTTTTCAACACTAACACAAGTGCGAAAAGTGGTTTTTCAACACTAACACAAGTGCGAAAAGTGGTTTTTCAACACTAACACAAGTGCGAAAAGTGGTTTTTCAACACTAACACAAGTGCGAAAAGTGGTTTTTCAACACTAACACAAGTGCGAAAAGTGTTTTTTCCACACTAATACAAGTGCAAAAGTGGTTTCCTGCACCAACACAAGTGCAAAAAGTGGTTTTTCAACACTAACACAAGTGCGAAAAGTGGTTTTTCAACACTAACACAAGTGCGAAAAGTGGTTTTTCAACACTAACACAAGTGCAAAAAGTGGTTTTTCAACACTATCACAAGTGCGAAAAGTGTTTTTTCCACACTAATACAAGTGCAAAAGTGGTTTCCTGCACCAACACAAGTGCAAAAAGTGGTTTTTCAACACTAGCACAAGTGCGAAAAGTGGTTTTTAAACACTAACACAAGTGCGAAAAGTGTTTTTTCCACACTAATACAAGTGCAAAAGTGGTTTCCTGCACCAACACAAGTGCGAAAAGTGGTTTTTCAACACTAACACAAGTGCGAAAAGTGGTTTTTCAACACTATCACAAGTGCAAAAAGTGTTTTTTCCACACTAATACAAGTGCGAAAAGTGGATTTTCCACACTAATACAAGTGCAAAAGTGGTTTCCTGCACCAACACAAGTGCGAAAAGTGGGTTTTCAACACTATCACAAGTGCAAAAAGTGTTTTTTCCACACTAATACAAGTGCAAAAGTGGTTTCCTGCACCAACACAAGTGCGAAAAGTGGTTTTTCAACACTAACACAAGTGCGAAAAGTGGTTTTTCAACACTAATACAAGTGCAAAAGTGGTTTCCTGCACCAACACAAGTGCGAAAAGTGGTTTTTCAACACTAACACAAGTGCGAAAAGTGGTTTTTCAACACTAACACAAGTGCGAAAAGTGTTTTTTCCACACTAATACAAGTGCAAAAGTGGTTTCCTGCAACAACACAAGTGCGAAAAGTGGTTTTTCAACACTAACACAAGTGCGAAAAGTGGTTTTTCAACACTATCACAAGTGCAAAAAGTGTTTTTTCCACACTAATACAAGTGCAAAAGTGGTTTCCTGCACCAACACAAGTGCGAAAAGTGGTTTTTCAACACTAACACAAGTGCGAAAAGTGGTTTTTCAACACTAACACAAGTGCGAAAAGTGGTTTTTCAACACTATCACAAGTGCAAAAAGTGTTTTTTCCACACTAATACAAGTGCAAAAGTGGTTTCCTGCACAAACACAAGTGCGAAAAGTGGTTTTTCAACACTAACACAAGTGCGAAAAGTGGTTTTTCAACACTAACACAAGTGCAAAAAGTGTTTTTTCCACACTAATACAAGTGCAAAAGTGGTTTCCTGCACCAACACAAGTGCGAAAAGTGGTTTTTCAACACTAACACAAGTGCGAAAAGTGGTTTTTCAACACTAACACAAGTGTGAAAAGTGGTTTTTCAACACTAACACAAGTTCGAAACGTGGTTTTTCAACACTAACACAAGTGCGAAAAGTGTTCCACACTAATACAAGTGCAAAAGTGGTTTCCTGCACCAACACAAGTGCGAAAAGTGGTTTTTCAACACTAACACAAGTGCGAAAAGTGGTTTTTCAACACTAACACAAGTGCGAAAAGTGGTTTTTCCACACTAATACAAGTGCAAAAGTGGTTTCCTGCACCAACACAAGTGCGAAAAGTGGTTTTTCAACACTAACACAAGTGCGAAAAGTGGTTTTTCAACACTATCACAAGTGCAAAAAGTGTTTTTTCCAGACTAATACAAGTGCAAAAGTGGTTTCCTGCACCAACACAAGTGCGAAAAGTGGTTTTTCAACACTAACACAAGTGCGAAAAGTGGTTTTTCAACACTAACACAAGTGCGAGAAGTGGTTTTTGAACACTAACACAAGTGCGAAAAGTGGATTTTCCACACTAATACAAGTGCAAAAGTGGTTTCCTGCACCAACACAAGTGCGAAAAGTGGGTTTTCAACACTATCACAAGTGCAAAAAGTGTTTTTTCCACACTAATACAAGTGCAAAAGTGGTTTCCTGCACCAACACAAGTGCGAAAAGTGGTTTTTCAACACTAACACAAGTGCGAAAAGTGGTTTTTCAACACTAACACAAGTGCGAAAAGTGGTTTTTCAACACTAACACAAGTGCGAAAAGTGGTTTTTCAACACTAACACAAGTGCGAAAAGTGGTTTTTCCACACTAATACAAGTGCAAAAGTGGTTTCCTGCACCAACACAAGTGCGAAGAGTGGTTTTTCAACACTATCACAAGTGCAAAAAGTGTTTTTTCCACACTAATACAAGTGCAAAAGTGTATTCCTGCACCAACACAAGTGCGAAAAGTGGTTTTTCAACACTAACACAAGTGCGAAAAGTGGTTTTTCAACACTAACACAAGTGCAAAAAGTGTTTTTTCCACACTAATACAAGTGCAAAAGTGGTTTCCTGCACCAACACAAGTGCGAAAAGTGGTTTTTCAACACTAACACAAGTGCAAAAAGTGGTTTTTCAACACTAACACAAGTGCGAAAAGTGTTTTTTCCACACTAATACAAGTGCAAAAGTTGTTTCCTGCACCAACACAAGTGCGAAAAGTGGTTTTTCAACACTAACACAAATGCGAAAAGTGGTTTTTCAACACTAACACAAGTGCGAAAAGTGGTTTTTCAACACTAACACAAGTGTGAAAAGTGGTTTTTCCACACTAATACAAGTGCAAAAGTGGTTTCCTGCACCAACACAAGTGCGAAAAGTGGTTTTTCAACACTAACACAAGTGCGAAAAGTGGTTTTTCAACACTATCACAAGTGCAAAAAGTGTTTTTTCCCCACTAATACAAGTGCAAAAGTGGTTTCCTGCACCAACACAAGTGCAAAAAGTGGTTTTTCAACACTAACACAAGTGCGAAAAGTGGTTTTTCAACACTAACACAAGTGCGAGAAGTGGTTTTTGAACACTAACACAAGTGCGAAAAGTGAATTTTCCACACTAATACAAGTGCAAAAGTGGTTTCCTGCACCAACACAAGTGCGAAAAGTGGGTTTTCAACACTATCACAAGTGCAAAAAGTGTTTTTTCCACACTAATACAAGTGCAAAAGTGGTTTCCTGCACCAACACAAGTGCGAAAAGTGGTTTTTCAACACTAACACAAGTGCGAAAAGTGGTTTTTCAACACTAACACAAGTGCGAAAAGTGGTTTTTCCACACTAATACAAGTGCAAAAGTGGTTTCCTGCACCAACACAAGTTCGAAACGTGGTTTTTCAACACTAACACAGGTGCGAAAAGTGTTTTTTCCACACTAATACAAGTGCAAAAGTGGTTTCCTGCACCAACACAAGTGCGAAATGTGGTTTTTCAACACTAACACAAGTGCGAAAAGTGGTTTTTCAACACTAACACAAGTGTGAAAAGTCGTTTTTCAACACTAACACAAGTGCGAAAAGTGGTTTTTCCACACTAATACAAGTGCAAAAGTGGTTTCCTGCACCAACACAAGTGCGAAAAGTGGTTTTTCAACACTAACACAAGTGCGAAAAGTGGTTTTTCAACACTAACACAAGTGCGAGAAGTGGTTTTTGAACACTAACACAAGTGCGAAAAGTGGATTTTCCACACTAATACAAGTGCAAAAGTGGTTTCCTGCACCAACACAAGTGCGAAAAGTGGGTTTTCAACACTATCACAAGTGCAAAAAGTGTTTTTTCCACACTAATACAAGTGCAAAAGTGGTTTCCTGCACCAACACAAGTGCGAAAAGTGGTTTTTCAACACTAACACAAGTGCGAAAAGTGGTTTTTCAACACTAACACAAGTGCGAAAAGTGGTTTTTCAACACTAACACAAGTGCGAAAAGTGGTTTTTCAACACTAACACAAGTGCGAAAAGTGGTTTTTCCACACTAATACAAGTGCAAAAGTGGTTTCCTGCACCAACACAAGTGCGAAAAGTGGTTTTTCAACACTAACACAAGTGCGAAAAGTGTTTTTTCCACACTAATACAAGTGCAAAAGTTGTTTCCTGCACCAACACAAGTGCGAAAAGTGTTTTTTCAACACTAACACAAGTGCGAAAAGTGGTTTTTCAACACTAACACAAGTGCGAAGTGTTTTTTCCACACTAATACAAGTGCAAAAGTGGTTTCCTGCACCAACACAAGTGCAAAAAGTGGTTTTTCAACACTAACACAAGTGCGAAAAGTGGTTTTTCCACACTAATACAAGTGCAAAAGTGGTTTCCTGCACCAACACAAGTGCGAAAAGTGGTTTTTCAACACTATAACAAGTGCAAAAAGTGTTTTTTCCACACTAATACAAGTGCAAAAGTGGTTTCCTGCACCAACACAAGTGCGAAAAGTGGTTTTTCAACACTATCACAAGTGCAAAAAGTGTTTTATCCACACGAATACAGGTGCAAAAGTGGTTTCCTGCACCAACACAAGTGCGAAAAGTGGTTTTTCAACACTAACACAAGTGCGAAAAGTGGTTTTTCAACACTAACACAAGTGCGAAAAGTGGTTTTTCAACACTATCACAAGTGCAAAAAGTGTTTTTTCCACACTAATACAAGTGCAAAAGTGGTTTCCTGCACCAACACAAGTGCGCAAAGTGGTTTTTCAACACTAACACAAGTGCGAAAAGTGGTTTTTCAACACTAACACAAGTGCGAAAAGTGTTTTTTCCACACTAATACAAGTGCAAAAGTGGTTTCCTGCACCAACACAAGTGCGAAAAGTGGTTTTTCAACACTAACACAAGTGCGAAAAGTGGTTTTTCAACACTAACACAAGTGCGAAAAGTGGTTTTACCACACTAATACAAGTGCAAAAGTGGTTTCCTGCACCAACACAGGTGCGAAAAGTGGTTTTTCAACACTAACACAAGTGCGAAAAGTGGTTTTTCAACACTATCACAAGTGCAAAAAGTGTTTTTTCCACACTAATACAAGTGCGAAAAGTGGATTTTCCACACTAATACAAGTGCAAAAGTGGTTTCCTGCACCAACACAAGTGCGAAAAGTGGGTTTTCAACACTATCACAAGTGCAAAAAGTGTTTTTTCCACACTAATACAAGTGCAAAAGTGGTTTCCTGCACCAACACAAGTGCGAAAAGTGGTTTTTCAACACTAACACAAGTGCAAAAAGTGGTTTTTCAACACTAATACAAGTGCAAAAGTGGTTTCCTGCACCAACACAAGTGCGAAAAGTGGTTTTTCAACACTAACACAAGTGCGAAAAGTGGTTTTTCAACACGAACACAAGTGCGAAAAGTGGTTTTTCAACACTAACACAAGTGCGAAAAGTGGTTTTTCAACACTAACACAACTGCGAAAAGTGGTTTTCCACACTAATACAAGTGCAAAAGTGGTTTCCTGCACCAACACAAGTGCGAAAAGTGGTTTTTCAATACTAACACAGTGCGAAAAGTGGTTTTTCAACACTATCACAAGTGCAAAAAGTGGTTTTTGAACACTAACACAAGTGCGAAAAGTGGTTTTTAAACACTAACACAAGTGCGAAAAGTGTTTTTTCCACACTAATACAAGTGCAAAAGTGGTTTCCTGCACCAACACAAGTGCGAAAAGTGGTTTTTCAATTCCACACTAATACAAGTGCAAAAGTGGTTTCCTGCACCAACACAAGTGCGAAGAGTGGTTTTTTCAACACTATCACAAGTGCAAAAGTGTTTTTTCCACACTAATACAAGTGCAAAAGTGTTTTTCAACACTAACACAAGTGCGAAAAGTGGTTTTTCAACACTAACACAAGTGCAAAAGTGTTTTTCCACACTAATACAAGTGCAAAAGTGGTTTCCTGCAGCAACACAAGTGCGAAAAGTGGTTTTTCAACACTAACACAAGTGCAAAAGTGGTTTTTCAACACTAACACAAGTGCGAAAAGTGTTTATTTCCACACTAATACAAGTGCAAAAGTTGTTTCCTGCACCAACACAAGTGCGAAAAGTGGTTTTTCAACACTAACACAAGTGCGAAAAGTTGTTTTTCAACACTAACACAAGTGTGAAAAGTGGTTTTTCCACACTAATACAAGTGCAAAAGTGGTTTCCTGCACCAACACAAGTGCGAAAAGTGGTTTTTCAACACTAACACAAGTGCGAAAAGTGGTTTTTCAACACTATCACAAGTGCAAAAAGTGTTTTTTCCCCACTAATACAAGTGCAAAAGTGGTTTCCTGCACCAACACAAGTGCAAAAAGTGGTTTTTCAACACTAACACAAGTGCGAAACGTGGTTTTTCAACACTAACACAAGTGCGAGAAGTGGTTTTTGAACACTAACACAAGTGCGAAAAGTGGATTTTCCACACTAATACAAGTGCAAAAGTGGTTTCAACACTAACACAAGTGCGAAAAGTGGTTTTTCAACACTAACACAAGTGCAAAAAGTGTTTTTTCCACACTAATACAAGTGCAAAAGTGGTTTCCTGCACCAACACAAGTGCGAAAAGTGGTTTTTCAACACTAACACAAGTGCGAAAAGTGGTTTTTCAACACTAACACAAGTGTGAAAAGTGGTTTTTCAACACTAACACAAGTTCGAAACGTGGTTTTTCAACACTAACACAAGTGCGAAAAGTGTTCCACACTAATACAAGTGCAAAAGTGGTTTCCTGCACCAACACAAGTGCGAAAAGTGGTTTTTCAACACTAACACAAGTGCGAAAAGTGGTTTTTCAACACTAACACAAGTGCGAAAAGTGGTTTTTCCACACTAATACAAGTGCAAAAGTGGTTTCCTGCACCAACACAAGTGCGAAAAGTGGTTTTTCAACACTAACACAAGTGCGAAAAGTGGTTTTTCAACACTATCACAAGTGCAAAAAGTGTTTTTTCCAGACTAATACAAGTGCAAAAGTGGTTTCCTGCACCAACACAAGTGCGAAAAGTGGTTTTTCAACACTAACACAAGTGCGAAAAGTGGTTTTTCAACACTAACACAAGTGCGAGAAGTGGTTTTTGAACACTAACACAAGTGCGAAAAGTGGATTTTCCACACTAATACAAGTGCAAAAGTGGTTTCCTGCACCAACACAAGTGCGAAAAGTGGGTTTTCAACACTATCACAAGTGCAAAAAGTGTTTTTTCCACACTAATACAAGTGCAAAAGTGGTTTCCTGCACCAACACAAGTGCGAAAAGTGGTTTTTCAACACTAACACAAGTGCGAAAAGTGGTTTTTCAACACTAACACAAGTGCGAAAAGTGGTTTTTCAACACTAACACAAGTGCGAAAAGTGGTTTTTCAACACTAACACAAGTGCGAAAAGTGGTTTTTCCACACTAATACAAGTGCAAAAGTGGTTTCCTGCACCAACACAAGTGCGAAGAGTGGTTTTTCAACACTATCACAAGTGCAAAAAGTGTTTTTTCCACACTAATACAAGTGCAAAAGTGTATTCCTGCACCAACACAAGTGCGAAAAGTGGTTTTTCAACACTAACACAAGTGCGAAAAGTGGTTTTTCAACACTAACACAAGTGCAAAAAGTGTTTTTTCCACACTAATACAAGTGCAAAAGTGGTTTCCTGCACCAACACAAGTGCGAAAAGTGGTTTTTCAACACTAACACAAGTGCAAAAAGTGGTTTTTCAACACTAACACAAGTGCGAAAAGTGTTTTTTCCACACTAATACAAGTGCAAAAGTTGTTTCCTGCACCAACACAAGTGCGAAAAGTGGTTTTTCAACACTAACACAAATGCGAAAAGTGGTTTTTCAACACTAACACAAGTGCGAAAAGTGGTTTTTCAACACTAACACAAGTGTGAAAAGTGGTTTTTCCACACTAATACAAGTGCAAAAGTGGTTTCCTGCACCAACACAAGTGCGAAAAGTGGTTTTTCAACACTAACACAAGTGCGAAAAGTGGTTTTTCAACACTATCACAAGTGCAAAAAGTGTTTTTTCCCCACTAATACAAGTGCAAAAGTGGTTTCCTGCACCAACACAAGTGCAAAAAGTGGTTTTTCAACACTAACACAAGTGCGAAAAGTGGTTTTTCAACACTAACACAAGTGCGAGAAGTGGTTTTTGAACACTAACACAAGTGCGAAAAGTGAATTTTCCACACTAATACAAGTGCAAAAGTGGTTTCCTGCACCAACACAAGTGCGAAAAGTGGGTTTTCAACACTATCACAAGTGCAAAAAGTGTTTTTTCCACACTAATACAAGTGCAAAAGTGGTTTCCTGCACCAACACAAGTGCGAAAAGTGGTTTTTCAACACTAACACAAGTGCGAAAAGTGGTTTTTCAACACTAACACAAGTGCGAAAAGTGGTTTTTCCACACTAATACAAGTGCAAAAGTGGTTTCCTGCACCAACACAAGTTCGAAACGTGGTTTTTCAACACTAACACAGGTGCGAAAAGTGTTTTTTCCACACTAATACAAGTGCAAAAGTGGTTTCCTGCACCAACACAAGTGCGAAATGTGGTTTTTCAACACTAACACAAGTGCGAAAAGTGGTTTTTCAACACTAACACAAGTGTGAAAAGTCGTTTTTCAACACTAACACAAGTGCGAAAAGTGGTTTTTCCACACTAATACAAGTGCAAAAGTGGTTTCCTGCACCAACACAAGTGCGAAAAGTGGTTTTTCAACACTAACACAAGTGCGAAAAGTGGTTTTTCAACACTAACACAAGTGCGAGAAGTGGTTTTTGAACACTAACACAAGTGCGAAAAGTGGATTTTCCACACTAATACAAGTGCAAAAGTGGTTTCCTGCACCAACACAAGTGCGAAAAGTGGGTTTTCAACACTATCACAAGTGCAAAAAGTGTTTTTTCCACACTAATACAAGTGCAAAAGTGGTTTCCTGCACCAACACAAGTGCGAAAAGTGGTTTTTCAACACTAACACAAGTGCGAAAAGTGGTTTTTCAACACTAACACAAGTGCGAAAAGTGGTTTTTCAACACTAACACAAGTGCGAAAAGTGGTTTTTCAACACTAACACAAGTGCGAAAAGTGGTTTTTCCACACTAATACAAGTGCAAAAGTGGTTTCCTGCACCAACACAAGTGCGAAAAGTGGTTTTTCAACACTAACACAAGTGCGAAAAGTGTTTTTTCCACACTAATACAAGTGCAAAAGTTGTTTCCTGCACCAACACAAGTGCGAAAAGTGTTTTTTCAACACTAACACAAGTGCGAAAAGTGGTTTTTCAACACTAACACAAGTGCGAAGTGTTTTTTCCACACTAATACAAGTGCAAAAGTGGTTTCCTGCACCAACACAAGTGCAAAAAGTGGTTTTTCAACACTAACACAAGTGCGAAAAGTGGTTTTTCCACACTAATACAAGTGCAAAAGTGGTTTCCTGCACCAACACAAGTGCGAAAAGTGGTTTTTCAACACTATAACAAGTGCAAAAAGTGTTTTTTCCACACTAATACAAGTGCAAAAGTGGTTTCCTGCACCAACACAAGTGCGAAAAGTGGTTTTTCAACACTATCACAAGTGCAAAAAGTGTTTTATCCACACGAATACAGGTGCAAAAGTGGTTTCCTGCACCAACACAAGTGCGAAAAGTGGTTTTTCAACACTAACACAAGTGCGAAAAGTGGTTTTTCAACACTAACACAAGTGCGAAAAGTGGTTTTTCAACACTATCACAAGTGCAAAAAGTGTTTTTTCCACACTAATACAAGTGCAAAAGTGGTTTCCTGCACCAACACAAGTGCGCAAAGTGGTTTTTCAACACTAACACAAGTGCGAAAAGTGGTTTTTCAACACTAACACAAGTGCGAAAAGTGTTTTTTCCACACTAATACAAGTGCAAAAGTGGTTTCCTGCACCAACACAAGTGCGAAAAGTGGTTTTTCAACACTAACACAAGTGCGAAAAGTGGTTTTTCAACACTAACACAAGTGCGAAAAGTGGTTTTACCACACTAATACAAGTGCAAAAGTGGTTTCCTGCACCAACACAGGTGCGAAAAGTGGTTTTTCAACACTAACACAAGTGCGAAAAGTGGTTTTTCAACACTATCACAAGTGCAAAAAGTGTTTTTTCCACACTAATACAAGTGCGAAAAGTGGATTTTCCACACTAATACAAGTGCAAAAGTGGTTTCCTGCACCAACACAAGTGCGAAAAGTGGGTTTTCAACACTATCACAAGTGCAAAAAGTGTTTTTTCCACACTAATACAAGTGCAAAAGTGGTTTCCTGCACCAACACAAGTGCGAAAAGTGGTTTTTCAACACTAACACAAGTGCAAAAAGTGGTTTTTCAACACTAATACAAGTGCAAAAGTGGTTTCCTGCACCAACACAAGTGCGAAAAGTGGTTTTTCAACACTAACACAAGTGCGAAAAGTGGTTTTTCAACACGAACACAAGTGCGAAAAGTGGTTTTTCAACACTAACACAAGTGCGAAAAGTGGTTTTTCAACACTAACACAACTGCGAAAAGTGGTTTTCCACACTAATACAAGTGCAAAAGTGGTTTCCTGCACCAACACAAGTGCGAAAAGTGGTTTTTCAATACTAACACAGTGCGAAAAGTGGTTTTTCAACACTATCACAAGTGCAAAAAGTGTTTTTTCCACACTAATACAAGTGCAAAAGTGGTTTCCTGCACCAACACAAGTGCGAAAAGTGGTTTTTCAACACTAACACAAGTGCGAAAAGTGGTTTTTCATCACTAACACAAGTGCGAAAAGTGGTTTTTCCACACTAATACAAGTGCAAAAGTGGTTTCCTGCACCAACACAAGTGCGAAAAGTGGTTTTTCAACACTAACACAAGTGCGAAAAGTGGTTTTTCAACACTATCACAAGTGCAAAAAGTGTTTTTTCCACACTAATAAAAGTGCAAAAGTGGTTTCCTGCACCAACACAAGTGCGAAAAGTGGTTTTTCAACACTAACACAAGTGCGAAAAGTGGTTTTTCAACACTAACACAAGTGCGAAAAGTGTTTTTTCCACACTAATACAAGTGCAAAAGTTGTTTCCTGCACCAACACAAGTGCGAAAAGTGTTTTTTCAACACTAACACAAGTGCGAAAAGTGGTTTTTCAACACTAACACAAGTGCGAAAAGTGGTTTTTCAACACTATCACAAGTGCAAAAAGTGTTTTTTCCACACTAATACAAGTGCAAAAGTGGTTTCCTGCACAAACACAAGTGCGAAAAGTGGTTTTTCAACACTAACACAAGTGCGAAAAGTGGTTTTTCAACACTAACACAAGTGCAAAAAGTGTTTTTTCCACACTAATACAAGTGCAAAAGTGGTTTTCTGCACTAACACAAGTGCGAAAAGTGGTTTTTCAACACTAACACAAGGGCGAAAAGTGGTTTTTCAACACTAACACAAGTGTGAAAAGTGGTTTTTCAACACTAACACAAGTTCGAAACGTGGTTTTTCAACACTAACACAAGTGCGAAAAGTGTTTTTTCCACACTAATACAAGTGCAAAAGTGGTTTCCTGCACCAACACAAGTGCGAAAAGTGGTTTTTCAACACTAACACAAGTGCGAAAAGTGGTTTTTCAACACTAACACAAGTGCGAAAAGTGGTTTTTCCACACTAATACAAGTGCAAAAGTGGTTTCCTGCACCAACACAAGTGCGAAAAGTGGTTTTTCAACACTAACACAAGTGCGAAAAGTGGTTTTTCAACACTATCACAAGTGCAAAAAGTGTTTTTTCCAGACTAATACAAGTGCAAAAGTGGTTTCCTGCACCAACACAAGTGCGAAAAGTGGTTTTTCAACACTAACACAACTGCGAAAAGTGGTTTTTCAACACTAACACAAGTGCGAGAAGTGGTTTTTGAACACTAACACAAGTGCGAAAAGTGGATTTTCCACACTAATACAAGTGCAAAAGTGGTTTCCTGCACCAACACAAGTGCGAAAAGTGGGTTTTCAACACTATCACAAGTGCAAAAAGTGTTTTTTCCACACTAATACAAGTGCAAAAGTGGTTTCCTGCACCAACACAAGTGCGAAAAGTGGTTTTTCAACACTAACACAAGTGCGAAAAGTGGTTTTTCAACACGAACACAAGTGCGAAAAGTGGTTTTTCAACACTAACACAAGTGCGAAAAGTGGTTTTTCAACACTAACACAAGGGCGAAAAGTGGTTTTTCCACACTAATACAAGTGCAAAAGTGGTTTCCTGCACCAACACAAGTGCGAAGAGTGGTTTTTCAACACTATCACAAGTGCAAAAAGTGTTTTTTCCACACTAATACAAGTGCAAAAGTGGTTTTTCAACACTAACACAAGTGCGAAAAGTGGTTTTTCAACACTAACACAAGTGCAAAAGGTGTTTTCTCCACACTAATACAAGTGCAAAAGTGGTTTCCTGCAGCAACACAAGTGCGAAAAGTGGTTTTTCAACACTAACACAAGTGCAAAAAGTGGTTTTTCAACACTAACACAAGTGCGAAAAGTGTTTTTTCCACACTAATACAAGTGCAAAAGTTGTTTCCTGCACCAACACAAGTGCGAAAAGTGGTTTTTCAACATTAACACAAGTGCGAAAAGTGGTTTTTCAACACTAACACAAGTGCGAAAAGTTGTTTTTCAACACTAACACAAGTGTGAAAAGTGGTTTTTCCACACTAATACAAGTGCAAAAGTGGTTTCCTGCACCAACACAAGTGCGAAAAGTAGTTTTTCAACACTAACACAAGTGCGAAAAGTGGTTTTTCAACACTATCACAAGTGCAAAAAGTGTTTTTTCCCCACTAATACAAGTGCAAAAGTGGTTTCCTGCACCAACACAAGTGCAAAAAGTGGTTTTTCAACACTAACACAAGTGCGAAACGTGGTTTTTCAACACTAACACAAGTGCGAGAAGTGGTTTTTGAACACTAACACAAGTGCGAAAAGTGGATTTTCCACACTAATACAAGTGCAAAAGTGGTTTCCTGCACCAACACAAGTGCGAAAAGTGGGTTTTCAACACTATCACAAGTGCAAAAAGTGTTTTTTCCACACTAATACAAGTGCAAAAGTGGTTTCCTGCACCAACACAAGTGCGAAAAGTGGTTTTTCAACACTAACACAAGTGCAAAAAGTGGTTTTTCAACACTAATACAAGTGCAAAAGTGGTTTCCTGCACCAACACAAGTGCGAAAAGTGGTTTTTCAACACTAACACAAGTGCGAAAAGTGGTTTTTCAACACTAACACAAGTGCGAAAAGTGGTTTTACCACACTAATACAAGTGCAAAAGTGGTTTCCTGCACCAACACAGGTGCGAAAAGTGGTTTTTCAACACTAACACAAGTGCGAAAAGTGGTTTTTCAACACTAACACAAGTGCGAAAAGTGTTTTTTCCACACTAATACAAGTGCAAAAGTGGTTTCCTGCACCAACACAAGTGCGAAAAGTGGTTTTTCAACACTAACACAAGTGCGAAAAGTGGTTTTTCAACACTAACACAAGTGCGAAAAGTGGTTTTACCACACTAATACAAGTGCAAAAGTGGTTTCCTGCACCAACACAGGTGCGAAAAGTGGTTTTTCAACACTAACACAAGTGCGAAAAGTGGTTTTTCAACACTATCACAAGTGCAAAAAGTGTTTTTTCCACACTAATACAAGTGCGAAAAGTGGATTTTCCACACTAATACAAGTGCAAAAGTGGTTTCCTGCACCAACACAAGTGCGAAAAGTGGGTTTTCAACACTATCACAAGTGCAAAAAGTGTTTTTTCCACACTAATACAAGTGCAAAAGTGGTTTCCTGCACCAACACAAGTGCGAAAAGTGGTTTTTCAACACTAACACAAGTGCAAAAAGTGGTTTTTCAACACTAATACAAGTGCAAAAGTGGTTTCCTGCACCAACACAAGTGCGAAAAGTGGTTTTTCAACACTAACACAAGTGCGAAAAGTGGTTTTTCAACACGAACACAAGTGCGAAAAGTGGTTTTTCAACACTAACACAAGTGCGAAAAGTGGTTTTTCAACACTAACACAACTGCGAAAAGTGGTTTTCCACACTAATACAAGTGCAAAAGTGGTTTCCTGCACCAACACAAGTGCGAAAAGTGGTTTTTCAATACTAACACAGTGCGAAAAGTGGTTTTTCAACACTATCACAAGTGCAAAAAGTGTTTTTTCCACACTAATACAAGTGCAAAAGTGGTTTCCTGCACCAACACAAGTGCGAAAAGTGGTTTTTCAACACTAACACAAGTGCGAAAAGTGGTTTTTCATCACTAACACAAGTGCGAAAAGTGGTTTTTCCACACTAATACAAGTGCAAAAGTGGTTTCCTGCACCAACACAAGTGCGAAAAGTGGTTTTTCAACACTAACACAAGTGCGAAAAGTGGTTTTTCAACACTATCACAAGTGCAAAAAGTGTTTTTTCCACACTAATAAAAGTGCAAAAGTGGTTTCCTGCACCAACACAAGTGCGAAAAGTGGTTTTTCAACACTAACACAAGTGCGAAAAGTGGTTTTTCAACACTAACACAAGTGCGAAAAGTGTTTTTTCCACACTAATACAAGTGCAAAAGTTGTTTCCTGCACCAACACAAGTGCGAAAAGTGTTTTTTCAACACTAACACAAGTGCGAAAAGTGGTTTTTCAACACTAACACAAGTGCGAAAAGTGGTTTTTCAACACTATCACAAGTGCAAAAAGTGTTTTTTCCACACTAATACAAGTGCAAAAGTGGTTTCCTGCACAAACACAAGTGCGAAAAGTGGTTTTTCAACACTAACACAAGTGCGAAAAGTGGTTTTTCAACACTAACACAAGTGCAAAAAGTGTTTTTTCCACACTAATACAAGTGCAAAAGTGGTTTTCTGCACTAACACAAGTGCGAAAAGTGGTTTTTCAACACTAACACAAGGGCGAAAAGTGGTTTTTCAACACTAACACAAGTGTGAAAAGTGGTTTTTCAACACTAACACAAGTTCGAAACGTGGTTTTTCAACACTAACACAAGTGCGAAAAGTGTTTTTTCCACACTAATACAAGTGCAAAAGTGGTTTCCTGCACCAACACAAGTGCGAAAAGTGGTTTTTCAACACTAACACAAGTGCGAAAAGTGGTTTTTCAACACTAACACAAGTGCGAAAAGTGGTTTTTCCACACTAATACAAGTGCAAAAGTGGTTTCCTGCACCAACACAAGTGCGAAAAGTGGTTTTTCAACACTAACACAAGTGCGAAAAGTGGTTTTTCAACACTATCACAAGTGCAAAAAGTGTTTTTTCCAGACTAATACAAGTGCAAAAGTGGTTTCCTGCACCAACACAAGTGCGAAAAGTGGTTTTTCAACACTAACACAACTGCGAAAAGTGGTTTTTCAACACTAACACAAGTGCGAGAAGTGGTTTTTGAACACTAACACAAGTGCGAAAAGTGGATTTTCCACACTAATACAAGTGCAAAAGTGGTTTCCTGCACCAACACAAGTGCGAAAAGTGGGTTTTCAACACTATCACAAGTGCAAAAAGTGTTTTTTCCACACTAATACAAGTGCAAAAGTGGTTTCCTGCACCAACACAAGTGCGAAAAGTGGTTTTTCAACACTAACACAAGTGCGAAAAGTGGTTTTTCAACACGAACACAAGTGCGAAAAGTGGTTTTTCAACACTAACACAAGTGCGAAAAGTGGTTTTTCAACACTAACACAAGGGCGAAAAGTGGTTTTTCCACACTAATACAAGTGCAAAAGTGGTTTCCTGCACCAACACAAGTGCGAAGAGTGGTTTTTCAACACTATCACAAGTGCAAAAAGTGTTTTTTCCACACTAATACAAGTGCAAAAGTGGTTTTTCAACACTAACACAAGTGCGAAAAGTGGTTTTTCAACACTAACACAAGTGCAAAAGGTGTTTTCTCCACACTAATACAAGTGCAAAAGTGGTTTCCTGCAGCAACACAAGTGCGAAAAGTGGTTTTTCAACACTAACACAAGTGCAAAAAGTGGTTTTTCAACACTAACACAAGTGCGAAAAGTGTTTTTTCCACACTAATACAAGTGCAAAAGTTGTTTCCTGCACCAACACAAGTGCGAAAAGTGGTTTTTCAACATTAACACAAGTGCGAAAAGTGGTTTTTCAACACTAACACAAGTGCGAAAAGTTGTTTTTCAACACTAACACAAGTGTGAAAAGTGGTTTTTCCACACTAATACAAGTGCAAAAGTGGTTTCCTGCACCAACACAAGTGCGAAAAGTAGTTTTTCAACACTAACACAAGTGCGAAAAGTGGTTTTTCAACACTATCACAAGTGCAAAAAGTGTTTTTTCCCCACTAATACAAGTGCAAAAGTGGTTTCCTGCACCAACACAAGTGCAAAAAGTGGTTTTTCAACACTAACACAAGTGCGAAACGTGGTTTTTCAACACTAACACAAGTGCGAGAAGTGGTTTTTGAACACTAACACAAGTGCGAAAAGTGGATTTTCCACACTAATACAAGTGCAAAAGTGGTTTCCTGCACCAACACAAGTGCGAAAAGTGGGTTTTCAACACTATCACAAGTGCAAAAAGTGTTTTTTCCACACTAATACAAGTGCAAAAGTGGTTTCCTGCACCAACACAAGTGCGAAAAGTGGTTTTTCAACACTAACACAAGTGCGAAAAGTGGTTTTTCAACACTAACACAAGTGCGAAAAGTGGTTTTTCCACACTAATACAAGTGCAAAAGTGGTTTCCTGCACCAACACAAGTGCGAAAAGTGGTTTTTCAACACTAACACAAGTGCGAAAAGTGGTTTTTCAACACTAACACAAGTGCGAAAAGTGGTTTTTCAACACTAACACAAGTGCGAAAAGTGGTTTTTCAACACTAACACAACTGCGAAAAGTGGTTTTCCACACTAATACAAGTGCAAAAGTGGTTTCCTGCACCAACACAAGTGCGAAAAGTGGTTTTTCAATACTAACACAGTGCGAAAAGTGGTTTTTCAACACTATCACAAGTGCAAAAAGTGTTTTTTCCACACTAATACAAGTGCAAAAGTGGTTTCCTGCACCAACACAAGTGCGAAAAGTGGTTTTTCAACACTAACACAAGTGCGAAAAGTGGTTTTTCATCACTAACACAAGTGCGAAAAGTGGTTTTTCCACACTAATACAAGTGCAAAAGTGGTTTCCTGCACCAACACAAGTGCGAAAAGTGGTTTTTCAACACTAACACAAGTGCGAAAAGTGGTTTTTCAACACTATCACAAGTGCAAAAAGTGTTTTTTCCACACTAATACAAGTGCAAAAGTGGTTTCCTGCACCAACACAAGTGCGAAAAGTGGTTTTTCAACACTAACACAAGTGCGAAAAGTGGTTTTTCAACACTAACACAAGTGCGAAAAGTGTTTTTTCCACACCAATACAAGTGCAAAAGTTGTTTCCTGCACCAACACAAGTGCGAAAAGTGTTTTTTCAACACTAACACAAGTGCGAAAAGTGGTTTTTCAACACTAACACAAGTGCGAAAAGTGGTTTTTCAACACTATCACAAGTGCAAAAAGTGTTTTTTCCACACTAATACAAGTGCAAAAGTGGTTTCCTGCACAAACACAAGTGCGAAAAGTGGTTTTACAACACTAACACAAGTGCGAAAAGTGGTTTTTCAACACTAACACAAGTGCAAAAAGTGTTTTTTCCACACTAATACAAGTGCAAAAGTGGTTTTCTGCACCAACACAATTGCGAAAAGTGGTTTTTCAACACGAACACAAGTGCGAAAAGTGGTTTTTCAACACTAACACAAGTGTGAAAAGTGGTTTTTCAACACTAACACAAGTTCGAAACGTGGTTTTTCAACACTAACACAAGTGCGAAAAGTGTTTTTTCCACACTAATACAAGTGCAAAAGTGGTTTCCTGCACCAACACAAGTGCGAAAAGTGGTTTTTCAACACTAACACAAGTGCGAAAAGTGGTTTTTCAACACTAACACAAGTGCGAAAAGTGGTTTTTCAACACTATCACAAGTGCAAAAAGTGTTTTTTCCCCACTAATACAAGTGCAAAAGTGGTTTCCTGCACCAACACAAGTGCAAAAAGTGGTTTTTCAACACTAACACAAGTGCGAAACGTGGTTTTTCAACACTAACACAAGTGCGAGAAGTGGTTTTTGAACACTAACACAAGTGCGAAAAGTGGATTTTCCACACTAATACAAGTGCAAAAGTGGTTTCCAGCACCAACACAAGTGCGAAAAGTGGGTTTTCAACACTATCACAAGTGCAAAAAGTGTTTTTTCCACACTAATACAAGTGCAAAAGTGGTTTCCTGCACCAACACAAGTGCGAAAAGTGGTTTTTCAACACTAACACAAGTGCGAAAAGTGGTTTTTCAACACTAACACAAGTGCGAAAAGTGGTTTTTCCACACTAATACAAGTGCAAAAGTGGTTTCCTGCACCAACACAAGTGCGAAAAGTGGTTTTTCAACACTAACACAAGTGCGAAAAGTGGTTTTTCAACACTAACACAAGTGCGAAAAGTGGTTTTTCAACACTAACACAAGTGCGAAAAGTGGTTTTTCAACACTAACACAACTGCGAAAAGTGGTTTTCCACACTAATACAAGTGCAAAAGTGGTTTCCTGCACCAACACAAGTGCGAAAAGTGGTTTTTCAATACTAACACAGTGCGAAAAGTGGTTTTTCAACACTATCACAAGTACAAAAAGTGTTTTTTCCACACTAATACAAGTGCAAAAGTGGTTTCCTGCACCAACACAAGTGCGAAAAGTGGTTTTTCAACACTAACACAAGTGCGAAAAGTGGTTTTTCATCACTAACACAAGTGCGAAAAGTGGTTTTTCCACACTAATACAAGTGCAAAAGTGGTTTCCTGCACCAACACAAGTGCGAAAAGTGGTTTTTCAACACTAACACAAGTGCGAAAAGTGGTTTTTCAACACTATCACAAGTGCAAAAAGTGTTTTTTCCACACTAATACAAGTGCAAAAGTGGTTTCCTGCACCAACACAAGTGCGAAAAGTGGTTTTTCAACACTAACACAAGTGCGAAAAGTGGTTTTTCAACACTAACACAAGTGCGAAAAGTGTTTTTTCCACACCAATACAAGTGCAAAAGTTGTTTCCTGCACCAACACAAGTGCGAAAAGTGTTTTTTCAACACTAACACAAGTGCGAAAAGTGGTTTTTCAACACTAACACAAGTGCGAAAAGTGGTTTTTCAACACTATCACAAGTGCAAAAAGTGTTTTTTCCACACTAATACAAGTGCAAAAGTGGTTTCCTGCACAAACACAAGTGCGAAAAGTGGTTTTACAACACTAACACAAGTGCGAAAAGTGGTTTTTCAACACTAACACAAGTGCAAAAAGTGTTTTTTCCACACTAATACAAGTGCAAAAGTGGTTTTCTGCACCAACACAATTGCGAAAAGTGGTTTTTCAACACTAACACAAGTGCGAAAAGTGGTTTTTCAACACTAACACAAGTGTGAAAAGTGGTTTTTCAACACTAACACAAGTTCGAAACGTGGTTTTTCAACACTAACACAAGTGCGAAAAGTGTTTTTTCCACACTAATACAAGTGCAAAAGTGGTTTCCTGCACCAACACAAGTGCGAAAAGTGGTTTTTCAACACTAACACAAGTGCGAAAAGTGGTTTTTCAACACTAACACAAGTGCGAAAAGTGGTTTTTCCACACTAATACAAGTGCAAAAGTGGTTTCCTGCACCAACACAAGTGCGAAAAGTGGTTTTTCAACACTAACACAAGTGCGAAAAGTGGTTTTTCAACACTATCACAAGTGCAAAAAGTGTTTTTTCCAGACTAATACAAGTGCAAAAGTGGTTTCCTGCACCAACACAAGTGCGAAAAGTGGTTTTTCAACACTAACACAAGTGCGAAAAGTGGTTTTTCAACACTAACACAAGTGCGAGAAGTGGTTTTTGAACACTAACACAAGTGCGAAAAGTGGATTTTCCACACTAATACAAGTGCAAAAGTGGTTTCCTGCACCAACACAAGTGCGAAAAGTGGGTTTTCAACACTATCACAAGGGCAAAAAGTGTTTTTTCCACACTAATACAAGTGCAAAAGTGGTTTCCTGCACCAACACAAGTGCGAAAAGTGGTTTTTCAACACTAACACAAGTGCGAAAAGTGGTTTTTCAACACGAACACAAGTGCGAAAAGTCGTTTTCAACACTAACACAAGTGCGAAAAGTGGTTTTTCAACACTAACACAAGTGCGAAAAGTGGTTTTTCCACACTAATACAAGTGCAAAAGTGGTTTCCTGCACCAACACAAGTGCGAAGAGTGGTTTTTCAACACTATCACAAGTGCAAAAAGTGTTTTTTCCACACTAATACAAGTGCAAAAGTGGTTTTTCAACACTAACACAAGTGCGAAAAGTGGTTTTTCAACACTAACACAAGTGCAAAAAGTGTTTTTTCCACACTAATACAAGTGCAAAAGTGGTTTCCTGCAGCAACACAAGTGCGAAAAGTGGTTTTTCAACACTAACACAAGTGCAAAAAGTGGTTTTTCAACACTAACACAAGTGCGAAAAGTGTTTTTTCCACACTAATACAAGTGCAAAAGTTGTTTCCTGCACCAACACAAGTGCGAAAAGTGGTTTTTCAACACTAACACAAGTGCGAAAAGTTGTTTTTCAACACTAACACAAGTGTGAAAAGTGGTTTTTCCACACTAATACAAGTGCAAAAGTGGTTTCCTGCACCAACACAAGTGCGAAAAGTGGTTTTTCAACACTAACACAAGTGCGAAAAGTGGTTTTTCAACACTATCACAAGTGCAAAAAGTGTTTTTTCCCCACTAATACAAGTGCAAAAGTGGTTTCCTGCACCAACACAAGTGCAAAAAGTGGTTTTTCAACACTAACACAAGTGCGAAACGTGGTTTTTCAACACTAACACAAGTGCGAGAAGTGGTTTTTGAACACTAACACAAGTGCGAAAAGTGGATTTTCCACACTAATACAAGTGCAAAAGTGGTTTCCTGCACCAACACAAGTGCGAAAAGTGGGTTTTCAACACTATCACAAGTGCAAAAAGTGTTTTTTCCACACTAATACAAGTGCAAAAGTGGTTTCCTGCACCAACACAAGTGCGAAAAGTGGTTTTTCAACACTAACACAAGTGCGAAAAGTGGTTTTTCAACACTAACACAAGTGCGAAAAGTGGTTTTTCCACACTAATACAAGTGCAAAAGTGGTTTCCTGCACCAACACAAGTGCGAAAAGTGGTTTTTCAACACTAACACAAGTGCGAAAAGTGGTTTTTCAACACTAACACAAGTGCGAAAAGTGGTTTTTCAACACTAACACAAGTGCGAAAAGTGGTTTTTCAACACTAACACAACTGCGAAAAGTGGTTTTCCACACTAATACAAGTGCAAAAGTGGTTTCCTGCACCAACACAAGTGCGAAAAGTGGTTTTTCAATACTAACACAGTGCGAAAAGTGGTTTTTCAACACTATCACAAGTGCAAAAAGTGTTTTTTCCACACTAATACAAGTGCAAAAGTGGTTTCCTGCACCAACACAAGTGCGAAAAGTGGTTTTTCAACACTAACACAAGTGCGAAAAGTGGTTTTTCATCACTAACACAAGTGCGAAAAGTGGTTTTTCCACACTAATACAAGTGCAAAAGTGGTTTCCTGCACCAACACAAGTGCGAAAAGTGGTTTTTCAACACTAACACAAGTGCGAAAAGTGGTTTTTCAACACTATCACAAGTGCAAAAAGTGTTTTTTCCACACTAATACAAGTGCAAAAGTGGTTTCCTGCACCAACACAAGTGCGAAAAGTGGTTTTTCAACACTAACACAAGTGCGAAAAGTGGTTTTTCAACACTAACACAAGTGCGAAAAGTGTTTTTTCCACACTAATACAAGTGCAAAAGTTGTTTCCTGCAACAACACAAGTGCGAAAAGTGTTTTTTCAACACTAACACAAGTGCGAAAAGTGGTTTTTCAACACTAACACAAGTGCGAAGTGTTTTTTCCACACGAATACAAGTGCAAAAGTGGTTTCCTGCACCAACACAAGTGCAAAAAGTGGTTTTTCAACACTAACACAAGTGCGAAAAGTGGTTTTTCCACACTAATACAAGTGCAAAAGTGGTTTCCTGCACCAACACAAGTGCGAAAAGTGGTTTTTCAACACTATAACAAGTGCAAAAAGTGTTTTTTCCACACTAATACAAGTGCAAAAGTGGTTTCCTGCACCAACACAAGTGCGAAAAGTAGTTTTTCAACACTATCACAAGTGCAAAAAGTGTTTTATCCACACGAATACAGGTGCAAAAGTGGTTTCCTGCACCAACACAAGTGCGAAAAGTGGTTTTTCAACACTAACACAAGTGCGAAAAGTGGTTTTTCAACACTAACACAAGTGCGAAAGGTGATTTTTCAACACTATCACAAGTGCAAAAAGTTTTTTTCCACACTAATACAAGTGCAAAAGTGGTTTCCTGCACCAACACAAGTGCGCAAAGTGGTTTTTCAACACTAACACAAGTGCGAAAAGTGGTTTTTCAACACTAACACAAGTGCGAAAAGTGTTTTTTCCACACTAATACAAGTGCAAAAGTGGTTTCCTGCACCAACACAAGTGCGAAAAGTGGTTTTTCAACACTAACACAAGTGCGAAAAGTGGTTTTTCAACACTAACACAAGTGCGAAAAGTGGTTTTACCACACTAATACAAGTGCAAAAGTGGTTTCCTGCACCAACACAAGTGCGAAAAGTGGTTTTCAACACTAACACAAGTGCGAAAAGTGGTTTTTCAACACTATCACAAGTGCAAAAAGTGTTTTTTCCACACTAATACAAGTGCAAAAGTGGTTTCCTGCACCAACACAAGTGCGAAAAGTGGTTTTTCAACAGTAACACAAGTGCGAAAAGTGTTTTTTTCCACACTAATACAAGTGCAAAAGTGGTTTCCTGCACCAACACAAGTGCGAAAAGTGGTTTTTCAACACTAACACAATTGCGAAATGTGGTTTTTCAACACTAACACAAGTGCGAAAAGTGGTTTTTCAACACTAACACAAGTGCGAAAAGTGTTTTTTCCACACTAATACAAGTGCAAAAGTGGTTTCCTGCAACAACACAAGTGCGAAAAGTGGTTTTTCAACACTAACACAAGTGCGAAAAGTGGTTTTTCAACACTATCACAAGTGCAAAAAGTGTTTTTTCCACACTAATACAAGTGCAAAAGTGGTTTCCTGCACCAACACAAGTGCGAAAAGTGGTTTTTCAACACTAACACAAGTGCGAAAAGTGGTTTTTCAACACTAACACAAGTGCGAAAAGTGGTTTTTCAACACTATCACAAGTGCAAAAAGTGTTTTTTCCACACTAATACAAGTGCAAAAGTGGTTTCCTGCACAAACACAAGTGCGAAAAGTGGTTTTTCAACACTAACACAAGTGCGAAAAGTGGTTTTTCAACACTAACACAAGTGCAAAAAGTGTTTTTTCCACACTAATACAAGTGCAAAAGTGGTTTCCTGCACCAACACAAGTGCGAAAAGTGGTTTTTCAACACTAACACAAGTGCGAAAAGTGGTTTTTCAACACTAACACAAGTGTGAAAAGTGGTTTTTCAACACTAACACAAGTTCGAAACGTGGTTTTTCAACACTAACACAAGTGCGAAAAGTGTTTTTTCCACACTAATACAAGTGCAAAAGTGGTTTCCTGCACCAACACAAGTGCGAAAAGTGGTTTTTCAACACTAACACAAGTGCGAAAAGTGGTTTTTCAACACTAACACAAGTGCGAAAAGTGGTTTTTCCACACTAATACAAGTGCAAAAGTGGTTTCCTGCACCAACACAAGTGCGAAAAGTGGTTTTTCAACACTAACACAAGTGCGAAAAGTGGTTTTTCAACACTATCACAAGTGCAAAAAGTGTTTTTTCCAGACTAATACAAGTGCAAAAGTGGTTTCCTGCACCAACACAAGTGCGAAAAGTGGTTTTTCAACACTAACACAAGTGCGAAAAGTGGTTTTTCAACACTAACACAAGTGCGAGAGGTGGTTTTTGAACACTAACACAAGTGCGAAAAGTGTTTTTTCCACACTAATACAAGTGCAAAAGTGGTTTCCTGCACCAACACAAGTGCGAAAAGTGGTTTTTCAACACTAACACAAGTGCGAAAAGTGGTTTTTCAACACTAACACAAGTGCGAAAAGTGGTTTTTCAACACTAACACAAGTGCGAAAAGTGGTTTTTCAACACTAACACAAGTGCGAAAAGTGGTTTTTCCACACTAATACAAGTGCAAAAGTGGTTTCCTGCACCAACACAAGTGCGAAGAGTGGTTTTTCAACACTATCACAAGTGCAAAAAGTGTTTTTTCCACACTAATACAAGTGCAAAAGTGGATTCCTGCACCAACACAAGTGCGAAAAGTGGTTTTTCAACACTAACACAAGTGCGAAAAGTGGTTTTTCAACACTAACACAAGTGCAAAAAGTGTTTTTTCCACACTAATACAAGTGCAAAAGTGGTTTCCTGCACCAACACAAGTGCGAAAAGTGGTTTTTCAACACTTACACAAGTGCAAAAAGTGGTTTTTCAACACTAACACAAGTGCGAAAAGTGTTTTTTCCACACTAATACAAGTGCAAAAGTTGTTTCCTGCACCAACACAAGTGCGAAAAGTGGTTTTTCAACACTAACACAAGTGCGAAAAGTGGTTTTTCAACACTAACACAAGTGCGAAAAGTGGTTTTTCAACACTAACACAAGTGTGAAAAGTGTTTTTTCCACACTAATACAAGTGCAAAAGTGGCTTCCTGCAACAACACAAGTGCGAAAAGTGGTTTTTCAACACTAACACAAGTGGGAAAAGTGGTTTTTCAACACTATCACAAGTGCAAAAAGTGTTTTTTCCACACTAATACAAGTGCAAAAGTGGTTTCCTGCACCAACACAAGTGCGAAAAGTGGTTTTTCAACACTAACACAAGTGCGAAAAGTGGTTTTTCAACACTAACACAAGTGCGAAAAGTGGTTTTTCAACACTATCACAAGTGCAAAAAGTGTTTTTTCCACACTAATACAAGTGCAAAAGTGGTTTCCTGCACCAACACAAGTGCCAAAAGTGGTTTTTCAACACTAACACAAGTGTGAAAAGTGGTTTTTCAACACTAACACAAGTGCAAAAAGTGTTTTTTCCACACTAATACAAGTGCAAAAGTGGTTTGCTGCACCAACACAAGTGCGAAAAGTGGTTTTTCAACACTAACACAAGTGCGAAAAGTGGTTTTTCAACACTAACACAAGTGCGAAAAGTGGTTTTTCAACACTAACACAAGTTCGAAACGTGGTTTTTCAACACTAACACAAGTGCGAAAAGTGTTTTTTCCACACTAATACAAGTGCAAAAGTGGTTTCCTGCTCCAACACAAGTGCGAAATGTGGTTTTTCAACACTAACACAAGTGCAAAAAGTGGTTTTTCAACACTAACACAAGTGCGAAAAGTCGTTTTTCAACACTAACACAAGTGCGAAAAGTGGTTTTTCCACACTAATACAAGTGCAAAAGTGGTTTCCTGCACCAACACAAGTGCGAAAAGTGGTTTTTCAACACTAACACAAGTGCGAAAAGTGGTTTTTCAACACTAACACAAGTGCGAAAAGTGGTTTTTCCACACTAATACAAGTGCAAAGGTGGTTTCCTGCACCAACACAAGTGCGAAAAGTGGTTTTTCAACACTAACACAAGTGCGAAAAGTGGTTTTTCAACACTATCACAAGTGCAAAAAGTGTTTTTTCCACACTAATACAAGTGCAAAAGTGGTTTCCTGCACCAACACAAGTGCGAAAAGTGGTTTTTCAACACTAACACAAGTGCGAAAAGTGGTTTTTCAACACTAACACAAGTGCGAAAAGTGGTTTTTGAACACTAACACAAGTGCGAAAAGTGGATTTTCCACACTAATACAAGTGCAAAAGTGGTTTCCTGCACCAACACAAGTGCGAAAAGTGGTTTTTCAACACTAACAGTGCGAAAAGTGGTTTTTCAACACTATCACAAGTGCGAAAAGTGGTTTTTCCACACTAATACAAGTGCAAAAGTGGTTTCCTGCACCAACACAAGTGCGAAAAGTGGTTTTTCAACACTAACACAAGTGCGAAAAGCGGTTTTTCAACACTAACACAAGTGCGAAAAGTGGTTTTTCAACACTAACACAAGTGCGAAAAGTGGTTTTTCAACACTAACACAACTGCGAAAAGTGGTTTTCCACACTAATACAAGTGCAAAAGTGGTTTCCTGCACCAACACAAGTGCGAAAAGTGGTTTTTCAATACTAACACAGTGCGAAAAGTGGTTTTTCAACACTATCACAAGTGCAAAAAGTGTTTTTTCCACACTAATACAAGTGCAAAAGTGGTTTCCTGCACCAACACAAGTGCGAAAAGTGGTTTTTCAACACTAACACAAGTGCGAAAAGTGGTTTTTCATCACTAACACAAGTGCGAAAAGTGGTTTTTCCACACTAATACAAGTGCAAAAGTGGTTTCCTGCACCAACACAAGTGCGAAAAGTGGTTTTTCAACACTAACACAAGTGCGAAAAGTGGTTTTTCAACACTATCACAAGTGCAAAAAGTGTTTTTCCACACTAATACAAGTGCAAAAGTGGTTTCCTGCACCAACACAAGTGCGAAAAGTGGTTTTTCAACACTAACACAAGTGCGAAAAGTGGTTTTTCAACACTAACACAAGTGCGAAAAGTGTTTTTTCCACACTAATACAAGTGCAAAAGTTGTTTCCTGCACCAACACAAGTGCGAAAAGTGTTTTTTCAACACTAACACAAGTGCGAAAAGTGGTTTTTCAACACTAACACAAGTGCGAAGTGTTTTTTCCACACTAATACAAGTGCAAAAGTGGTTTCCTGCACCAACACAAGTGCAAAAAGTGGTTTTTCAACACTAACACAAGTGCGAAAAGTGGTTTTTCCACACTAATACAAGTGCAAAAGTGGTTTCCTGCACCAACACAAGTGCGAAAAGTGGTTTTTCAACACTATAACAAGTGCAAAAAGTGTTTTTTCCACACTAATACAAGTGCAAAAGTGGTTTCCTGCACCAACACAAGTGCGAAAAGTAGTTTTTCAACACTATCACAAGTGCAAAAAGTGTTTTATCCACACGAATACAGGTGCAAAAGTGGTTTCCTGCACCAACACAAGTGCGAAAAGTGGTTTTTCAACACTAACACAAGTGCGAAAAGTGGTTTTTCAACACTAACACAAGTGCGAAAAGTGATTTTTCAACACTATCACAAGTGCAAAAAGTTTTTTTCCACACTAATACAAGTGCAAAAGTGGTTTCCTGCACCAACACAAGTGCGCAAAGTGGTTTTTCAACACTAACACAAGTGCGAAAAGTGGTTTTTCAACACTAACACAAGTGCGAAAAGTGTTTTTTCCACACTAATACAAGTGCAAAAGTGGTTTCCTGCACCAACACAAGTGCGAAAAGTGGTTTTTCAACACTAACACAAGTGCGAAAAGTGGTTTTTCAACACTAACACAAGTGCGAAAAGTGGTTTTACCACACTAATACAAGTGCAAAAGTGGTTTCCTGCACCAACACAAGTGCGAAAAGTGGTTTTTCAACACTAACACAAGTGCGAAAATGGTTTTTCAACACTATCACAAGTGCAAAAAGTGTTTTTTCCACACTAATACAAGTGCAAAAGTGGTTTCCTGCACCAACACAAGTGCGAAAAGTGGTTTTTCAACAGTAACACAAGTGCGAAAAGTGTTTTTGCCACACTAATACAAGTGCAAAAGTGGTTTCCTGCACCAACACAAGTGCGAAAAGTGGTTTTTCAACACTAACACAATTGCGAAATGTGGTTTTTCAACACTAACACAAGTGCGAAAAGTGGTTTTTCAACACTAACACAAGTGCGAAAAGTGTTTTTTCCACACTAATACAAGTGCAAAAGTGGTTTCCTGCAACAACACAAGTGCGAAAAGTGGTTTTTCAACACTAACACAAGTGCAAAAAGTGGTTTTTCAACACTATCACAAGTGCAAAAAGTGTTTTTTCCACACTAATACAAGTGCAAAAGTGGTTTCCTGCACCAACACAAGTGCGAAAAGTGGTTTTTCAACACTAACACAAGTGCGAAAAGTGGTTTTTCAACACTAACACAAGTGCGAGAGGTGGTTTTTGAACACTAACACAAGTGCGAAAAGTGTTTTTTCCACACTAATACAAGTGCAAAAGTGGTTTCCTGCACCAACACAAGTGCGAAAAGTGGTTTTTCAACACTAACACAAGTGCGAAAAGTGGTTTTTCAACACTAACACAAGTGCGAAAAGTGGTTTTTCAACACTAACACAAGTGCGAAAAGTGGTTTTTCAACACTAACACAAGTGCGAAAAGTGGTTTTTCCACACTAATACAAGTGCAAAAGTGGTTTCCTGCACCAACACAAGTGCGAAGAGTGGTTTTTCAACACTATCACAAGTGCAAAAAGTGTTTTTTCCACACTAATACAAGTGCAAAAGTGGATTCCTGCACCAACACAAGTGCGAAAAGTGGTTTTTCAACACTAACACAAGTGCGAAAAGTGGTTTTTCAACACTAACACAAGTGCAAAAAGTGTTTTTTCCACACTAATACAAGTGCAAAAGTGGTTTCCTGCACCAACACAAGTGCGAAAAGTGGTTTTTCAACACTTACACAAGTGCAAAAAGTGGTTTTTCAACACTAACACAAGTGCGAAAAGTGTTTTTTCCACACTAATACAAGTGCAAAAGTTGTTTCCTGCACCAACACAAGTGCGAAAAGTGGTTTTTCAACACTAACACAAGTGCGAAAAGTGGTTTTTCAACACTAACACAAGTGCGAAAAGTGGTTTTTCAACACTAACACAAGTGTGAAAAGTGTTTTTTCCACACTAATACAAGTGCAAAAGTGGCTTCCTGCAACAACACAAGTGCGAAAAGTGGTTTTTCAACACTAACACAAGTGGGAAAAGTGGTTTTTCAACACTATCACAAGTGCAAAAAGTGTTTTTTCCACACTAATACAAGTGCAAAAGTGGTTTCCTGCACCAACACAAGTGCGAAAAGTGGTTTTTCAACACTAACACAAGTGCGAAAAGTGGTTTTTCAACACTAACACAAGTGCGAAAAGTGGTTTTTCAACACTATCACAAGTGCAAAAAGTGTTTTTTCCACACTAATACAAGTGCAAAAGTGGTTTCCTGCACCAACACAAGTGCCAAAAGTGGTTTTTCAACACTAACACAAGTGTGAAAAGTGGTTTTTCAACACTAACACAAGTGCAAAAAGTGTTTTTTCCACACTAATACAAGTGCAAAAGTGGTTTGCTGCACCAACACAAGTGCGAAAAGTGGTTTTTCAACACTAACACAAGTGCGAAAAGTGGTTTTTCAACACTAACACAAGTGCGAAAAGTGGTTTTTCAACACTAACACAAGTTCGAAACGTGGTTTTTCAACACTAACACAAGTGCGAAAAGTGTTTTTTCCACACTAATACAAGTGCAAAAGTGGTTTCCTGCTCCAACACAAGTGCGAAATGTGGTTTTTCAACACTAACACAAGTGCAAAAAGTGGTTTTTCAACACTAACACAAGTGCGAAAAGTCGTTTTTCAACACTAACACAAGTGCGAAAAGTGGTTTTTCCACACTAATACAAGTGCAAAAGTGGTTTCCTGCACCAACACAAGTGCGAAAAGTGGTTTTTCAACACTAACACAAGTGCGAAAAGTGGTTTTTCAACACTAACACAAGTGCGAAAAGTGGTTTTTCCACACTAATACAAGTGCAAAGGTGGTTTCCTGCACCAACACAAGTGCGAAAAGTGGTTTTTCAACACTAACACAAGTGCGAAAAGTGGTTTTTCAACACTATCACAAGTGCAAAAAGTGTTTTTTCCACACTAATACAAGTGCAAAAGTGGTTTCCTGCACCAACACAAGTGCGAAAAGTGGTTTTTCAACACTAACACAAGTGCGAAAAGTGGTTTTTCAACACTAACACAAGTGCGAAAAGTGGTTTTTGAACACTAACACAAGTGCGAAAAGTGGATTTTCCACACTAATACAAGTGCAAAAGTGGTTTCCTGCACCAACACAAGTGCGAAAAGTGGTTTTTCAACACTAACAGTGCGAAAAGTGGTTTTTCAACACTATCACAAGTGCGAAAAGTGGTTTTTCCACACTAATACAAGTGCAAAAGTGGTTTCCTGCACCAACACAAGTGCGAAAAGTGGTTTTTCAACACTAACACAAGTGCGAAAAGCGGTTTTTCAACACTAACACAAGTGCGAAAAGTGGTTTTTCAACACTAACACAAGTGCGAAAAGTGGTTTTTCAACACTAACACAACTGCGAAAAGTGGTTTTCCACACTAATACAAGTGCAAAAGTGGTTTCCTGCACCAACACAAGTGCGAAAAGTGGTTTTTCAATACTAACACAGTGCGAAAAGTGGTTTTTCAACACTATCACAAGTGCAAAAAGTGTTTTTTCCACACTAATACAAGTGCAAAAGTGGTTTCCTGCACCAACACAAGTGCGAAAAGTGGTTTTTCAACACTAACACAAGTGCGAAAAGTGGTTTTTCATCACTAACACAAGTGCGAAAAGTGGTTTTTCCACACTAATACAAGTGCAAAAGTGGTTTCCTGCACCAACACAAGTGCGAAAAGTGGTTTTTCAACACTAACACAAGTGCGAAAAGTGGTTTTTCAACACTATCACAAGTGCAAAAAGTGTTTTTCCACACTAATACAAGTGCAAAAGTGGTTTCCTGCACCAACACAAGTGCGAAAAGTGGTTTTTCAACACTAACACAAGTGCGAAAAGTGGTTTTTCAACACTAACACAAGTGCGAAAAGTGTTTTTTCCACACTAATACAAGTGCAAAAGTTGTTTCCTGCACCAACACAAGTGCGAAAAGTGTTTTTTCAACACTAACACAAGTGCGAAATGTGGTTTTTCAACACTAACACAAGTGCGAAGTGTTTTTTCCACACTAATACAAGTGCAAAAGTGGTTTCCTGCACCAACACAAGTGCAAAAAGTGGTTTTTCAACACTAACACAAGTGCGAAAAGTGGTTTTTCCACACTAATACAAGTGCAAAAGTGGTTTCCTGCACCAACACAAGTGCGAAAAGTGGTTTTTCAACACTATAACAAGTGCAAAAAGTGTTTTTTCCACACTAATACAAGTGCAAAAGTGGTTTCCTGCACCAACACAAGTGCGAAAAGTAGTTTTTCAACACTATCACAAGTGCAAAAAGTGTTTTATCCACACGAATACAGGTGCAAAAGTGGTTTCCTGCACCAACACAAGTGCGAAAAGTGGTTTTTCAACACTAACACAAGTGCGAAAAGTGGTTTTTCAACACTAACACAAGTGCGAAAAGTGATTTTTCAACACTATCACAAGTGCAAAAAGTTTTTTTCCACACTAATACAAGTGCAAAAGTGGTTTCCTGCACCAACACAAGTGCGCAAAGTGGTTTTTCAACACTAACACAAGTGCGAAAAGTGGTTTTTCAACACTAACACAAGTGCGAAAAGTGTTTTTTCCACACTAATACAAGTGCAAAAGTGGTTTCCTGCACCAACACAAGTGCGAAAAGTGGTTTTTCAACACTAACACAAGTGCGAAAAGTGGTTTTTCAACACTAACACAAGTGCGAAAAGTGGTTTTACCACACTAATACAAGTGCAAAAGTGGTTTCCTGCACCAACACAAGTGCGAAAAGTGGTTTTTCAACACTAACACAAGTGCGAAATTGGTTTTTCAACACTATCACAAGTGCAAAAAGTGTTTTTTCCACACTAATACAAGTGCAAAAGTGGTTTCCTGCACCAACACAAGTGCGAAAAGTGGTTTTTCAACAGTAACACAAGTGCGAAAAGTGTTTTTGCCACACTAATACAAGTGCAAAAGTGGTTTCCTGCACCAACACAAGTGCGAAAAGTGGTTTTTCAACACTAACACAATTGCGAAATGTGGTTTTTCAACACTAACACAAGTGCGAAAAGTGGTTTTTCAACACTAACACAAGTGCGAAAAGTGTTTTTTCCACACTAATACAAGTGCAAAAGTGGTTTCCTGCAACAACACAAGTGCGAAAAGTGGTTTTTCAACACTAACACAAGTGCAAAAAGTGGTTTTTCAACACTATCACAAGTGCAAAAAGTGTTTTTTCCACACTAATACAAGTGCAAAAGTGGTTTCCTGCACCAACACAAGTGCGAAAAGTGGTTTTTCAATACTAACACAAGTGCGAAAAGTGGTTTTTCAACACTAACACAAGTGCGAAAAGTGGTTTTTCAACACTATCACAAGTGCAAAAAGTGTTTTTTCCACACTAATACAAGTGCAAAAGTGGTTTCCTGCACAAACACAAGTGCGAAAAGTGGTTTTTCAACACTAACACAAGTGCGAAAAGTGGTTTTTCAACACTAACACAAGTGCAAAAAGTGTTTTTTCCACACTAATACAAGTGCAAAAGTGGTTTCCTGCACCAACACAAGTGCGAAAAGTGGTTTTTCAACACTAACACAAGTGCGAAAAGTGGTTTTTCAACACTAACACAAGTGTGAAAAGTGGTTTTTCAACACTAACACAAGTTCGAAACGTGGTTTTTCAACACTAACACAAGTGCGAAAAGTGTTTTTTCCACACTAATACAAGTGCAAAAGTGGTTTCCTGCACCAACACAAGTGCGAAAAGTGGTTTTTCAACACTAACACAAGTGCGAAAAGTGGTTTTTCAACACTAACACAAGTGCGAAAAGTGGTTTTTCCACACTAATACAAGTGCAAAAGTGGTTTCCTGCACCAACACAAGTGCGAAAAGTGGTTTTTCAACACTAACACAAGTGCGAAAAGTGGTTTTTCAACACTATCACAAGTGCAAAAAGTGTTTTTTCCAGACTAATACAAGTGCAAAAGTGGTTTCCTGCACCAACACAAGTGCGAAAAGTGGTTTTTCAACACTAACACAAGTGCGAAAAGTGGTTTTTCAACACTAACACAAGTGCGAGAAGTGGTTTTTGAACACTAACACAAGTGCGAAAAGTGTTTTTTCCACACTAATACAAGTGCAAAAGTGGTTTCCTGCACCAACACAAGTGCGAAAAGTGGTTTTTCAACACTAACACAAGTGCGAAAAGTGGTTTTTCAACACTAACACAAGTGCGAAAAGTGGTTTTTCAACACTAACACAAGTGCGAAAAGTGGTTTTTCAACACTAACACAAGTGCGAAAAGTGGTTTTTCCACACTAATACAAGTGCAAAAGTGGTTTCCTGCACCAACACAAGTGCGAAGAGTGGTTTTTCAACACTATCACAAGTGCAAAAAGTGTTTTTTCCACACTAATACAAGTGCAAAAGTGGATTCCTGCACCAACACAAGTGCGAAAAGTGGTTTTTCAACACTAACACATGTGCGAAAAGTGGTTTTTCAACACTAACACAAGTGCAAAAAGTGTTTTTTCCACACTAATACAAGTGCAAAAGTGGTTTCCTGCACCAACACAAGTGCGAAAAGTGGTTTTTCAACACTTACACAAGTGCAAAAAGTGGTTTTTCAACACTAACACAAGTGCGAAAAGTGTTTTTTCCACACTAATACAAGTGCAAAAGTTGTTTCCTGCACCAACACAAGTGCGAAAAGTGGTTTTTCAACACTAACACAAGTGCGAAAAGTGGTTTTTCAACACTAACACAAGTGCAAAAAGTGGTTTTTCAACACTAACACAAGTGTGAAAAGTGTTTTTTCCACACTAATACAAGTGCAAAAGTGGCTTCCTGCAACAACACAAGTGCGAAAAGTGGTTTTTCAACACTAACACAAGTGCGAAAAGTGGTTTTTCAACACTATCACAAGTGCAAAAAGTGTTTTTTCCACACTAATACAAGTGCAAAAGTGGTTTCCTGCACCAACACAAGTGCGAAAAGTGGTTTTTCAACACTAACACAAGTGCGAAAAGTGGTTTTTCAACACTAACACAAGTGCGAAAAGTGGTTTTTCAACACTATCACAAGTGCAAAAAGTGTTTTTTCCACACTAATACAAGTGCAAAAGTGGTTTCCTGCACCAACACAAGTGCCAAAAGTGGTTTTTCAACACTAACACAAGTGTGAAAAGTGGTTTTTCAACACTAACACAAGTGCAAAAAGTGTTTTTTCCACACTAATACAAGTGCAAAAGTGGTTTGCTGCACCAACACAAGTGCGAAAAGTGGTTTTTCAACACGAACACAAGTGCGAAAAGTGGTTTTTCAACACTAACACAAGTGCGAAAAGTGGTTTTTCAACACTAACACAAGTTTGAAACGTGGTTTTTCAACACTAACACAAGTGCGAAAAGTGTTTTTTCCACACTAATACAAGTGCAAAAGTGGTTTCCTGCTCCAACACAAGTGCGAAATGTGGTTTTTCAACACTAACACAAGTGCGAAAAGTGGTTTTTCAACACTAACACAAGTGCGAAAAGTCGTTTTTCAACACTAACACAAGTGCGAAAAGTGGTTTTTCCACACTAATACAAGTGCAAAAGTGGTTTCCTGCACCAACACAAGTGCGAAAAGTGGTTTTTCAACACTAACACAAGTGCGAAAAGTGGTTTTTCAACACTAACACAAGTGCGAAAAGTGGTTTTTCCACACTAATACAAGTGCAAAGGTGGTTTCCTGCACCAACACAAGTGCGAAAAGTGGTTTTTCAACACTAACACAAGTGCGAAAAGTGGTTTTTCAACACTATCACAAGTGCAAAAAGTGTTTTTTCCACACTAATACAAGTGCAAAAGTGGTTTCCTGCACCAACACAAGTGCGAAAAGTGGTTTTTCAACACTAACACAAGTGCGAAAAGTGGTTTTTCAACACTAACACAAGTGCGAAAAGTGGTTTTTGAACACTAACACAAGTGCGAAAAGTGGATTTTCCACACTAATACAAGTGCAAAAGTGGTTTCCTGCACCAACACAAGTGCGAAAAGTGGTTTTTCAACACTAACAGTGCGAAAAGTGGTTTTTCAACACTATCACAAGTGCAAAAAGTGTTTTTCCACACTAATACAAGTGCAAAAGTGGTTTCCTGCACCAACACAAGTGCGAAAAGTGGTTTTTCAACACTAACACAAGTGCGAAAAGTGGTTTTTCAACACTAACACAAGTGCGAAAAGTGGTTTTTCAACACTAACACAAGTGCGAAAAGTGGTTTTTCCACACAATACAAGTGCAAAAGTGGTTTCCTGCACCAACACAAGTGCGAAAAGTGGTTTTTCAACACTATCACAAGTGCAAAAAGTGTTTTTTCCACACTAATACAAGTGCAAAAGTGGTTTCCTGCACCAACACAAGTGCGAAAAGTGGTTTTTCAACACTAACACAAGTGCGAAAAGTGGTTTTTCAACACTAACACAAGTGCGAAAAGTGTTTTTTCCACACTAATACAAGTGCAAAAGTGGTTTCCTGCACCAACACAAGTGCGAAAAGTGGTTTTTCAACACTAACACAAGTGCAAAAAGTGGTTTTTCAACACTATCACAAGTGCGAAAAGTGTTTTTTCCACACTAATACAAGTGCAAAAGTGGTTTCCTGCACCAACACAAGTGCAAAAAGTGGTTTTTCAACACTAGCACAAGTGCGAAAAGTGGATTTTAAACACTAACACAAGTGCGAAAAGTGTTTATTCCACACTAATACAAGTGCAAAAGTGGTTTCCTGCACCAACGCAAGTGCGAAAAGTGGTTTTTCAACACTAACACAAGTGCGAAAAGTGGTTTTTCAACACTAACACAAGTGCGAAAAGTGGTTTTTCAACACTATCACAAGTGCAAAAAGTGTTTTTTTCCACACAAGTGCAAAAGTGGTTTCCTGCACTAACACAAGTGCGAAAAGTGGTTTTTCAACACTAACACAAGTGCGAAAAGTGGTTTTTCAACACTAACACAAGTGCGAAAAGTAGTTTTTCAACACTAACACAAGTGCGAAAAGTGGTTTTTCCACACTAATACAAGTGCAAAAGTGGTTTCCTGCACCAACACAAGTGCGAAAAGTGGTTTTTCAACACTAACACAAGTGCGAAAAGTGGTTTTTCCACACTAATACAAGTGCAAAAGTGGTTTCCTGCACCAACACAAGTGCGAAAAGTGGTTTTTCAACACTATAACAAGTGCAAAAAGTGTTTTTTCCACACTAACACAAGTGCGAAAAGTGGTTTTTCCACACTAATACAAGTGCAAAAGTGGTTTCCTGCACCAACACAAGTGCGAAAAGTGGTTTTTCAACATAACACAAGTGCGAAAAGTGGTTTTTCCACACTAATACAAGTGCAAAAGTGGTTTCCTGCACCAACACAAGTGCGAAAAGTGGTTTTTCAACACTATAACAAGTGCAAAAAGTGTTTTTTCCACACTAATACAAGTGCAAAAGTGGTTTCCTGCACCAACACAAGTGCGAAAAGTGGTTTCCTGCACCAACACAAGTGCGAAAAGTGGTTTTTCAACACTAACACAAGTGCGAAAAGTGGTTTTTCAACACTATCACAAGTGCAAAAAGTGTTTTTTCCACACTAATACAAGTGCAAAAGTGGTTTCCTGCACCAACACAAGTGCGAAAAGTGGTTTTTCAACACTAACACAAGTGCGAAAAGTGGTTTTTCAACACTAACACAAGTGCGAAAAGTGTTTTTTCCACACTAATACAAGTGCAAAAGTTGTTTCCTGCACCAACACAAGTGCGAAAAGTGTTTTTTCAACACTAACACAAGTGCGAAAAGTGGTTTTTCAACACTAACACAAGTGCGAAGTGTTTTTTCCACACTAATACAAGTGCAAAAGTGGTTTCCTGCACCAACACAAGTGCAAAAAGTGGTTTTTCAACACTAACACAAGTGCGAAAAGTGGTTTTTCCACACTAATAGAAGTGCAAAAGTGGTTTCCTGCACCAACACAAGTGCGAAAAGTGGTTTTTCAACACTATAACAAGTGCAAAAAGTGTTTTTTCCACACTAATACAAGTGCAAAAGTGGTTTCCTGCACCAACACAAGTGCGAAAAGTGGTTTTTCAACACTATCACAAGTGCAAAAAGTGTTTTATCCACACGAATACAGGTGCAAAAGTGGTTTCCTGCACCAACACAAGTGCGAAAAGTGGTTTTTCAACACTAACACAAGTGCGAAAAGTGGTTTTTCAACACTAACACAAGTGCGAAAAGTGGTTTTTCAACACTATCACAAGTGCAAAAAGTGTTTTTTCCACACTAATACAAGTGCAAAAGTGGTTTCCTGCACCAACACAAGTGCGCAAAGTGGTTTTTCAACACTAACACAAGTGCGAAAAGTGGTTTTTCAACACTAACACAAGTGCGAAAAGTGTTTTTTCCACACTAATACAAATGCAAAAGTGGTTTCCTGCACCAACACAAGTGCGAAAAGTGGTTTTTCAACACTAACACAAGTGCGAAAAGTGGTTTTACCACACTAATACAAGTGCAAAAGTGGTTTCCTGCACCAACACAAGTGCGAAAAGTGGTTTTTCAACACTAACACAAGTGCGAAAAGTGGTTTTTCAACACTAACACGAGTGCGAAAAGTGGTTTTTCAACACTAACACAAGTGTGAAAAGTGGTTTTTCCACACTAATACAAGTGCAAAAGTGGTTTCCTGCACCAACACAAGTGCGAAAAGTGGTTTTTCAACACTAACACAAGTGCGAAAAGTGGTTTTTCAACACTAACACAAGTGCTAAAAGTGGTTTTTCAACACTAACACAAGTGCGAAAAGTGGTTTTTCAACACTAACACAACTGCGAAAAGTGGTTTTCCACACTAATACAAGTGCAAAAGTGGTTTCCTGCACCAACACAAGTGCGAAAAGTGGTTTTTCAATACTAACACAGTGCGAAAAGTGGTTTTTCAACACTATCACAAGTGCAAAAAGTGTTTTTTCCACACTAATACAAGTGCAAAAGTGGTTTCCTGCACCAACACATGTGCGAAAAGTGGTTTTTCAACACTAACACAAGTGCGAAAAGTGGTTTTTCATCACTAACACAAGTGCGAAAAGTGGTTTTTCCACACTAATACAAGTGCAAAAGTGGTTTCCTGCACCAACACAAGTGCGAAAAGTGGTTTTTCAACACTAACACAAGTGCGAAAAGTGGTTTTTCAACACTATCACAAGTGCAAAAAGTGTTTTTTCCACACTAATACAAGTGCAAAAGTGGTTTCCTGCACCAACACAAGTGCGAAAAGTGGTTTTTCAACACTAACACAAGTGCGAAAAGTGGTTTTTCAACACTAACACAAGTGCGAAAAGTGTTTTTTCCACACTAATACAAGTGCAAAAGTTGTTTCCTGCACCAACACAAGTGCGAAAAGTGTTTTTTCAACACTAACACAAGTGCGAAAAGTGGTTTTTCCACACTAATACAAGTGCAAAAGTGGTTTCCTGCACCAACACAAGTGCGAAAAGTGGTTTTTCAACACTAACACAAGTGCGAAAAGTGGTTTTTCAACACTATAACAAGTGCAAAAAGTGTTTTTTCCACACTAACACAAGTGCGAAAAGTGGTTTTTCCACACTAATACAAGTGCAAAAGTGGTTTCCTGCAACAACACAAGTGCGAAAAGTGGTTTTTCAACACTAACACAAGTGCGAAAAGTGGTTTTTCAACACTATCACAAGTGCAAAAAGTGTTTTTTCCACACTAATACAAGTGCAAAAGTGGTTTCCTGCACCAACACAAGTGCGAAAAGTGGTTTTTCAACACTAACACAAGTGCGAAAAGTGGTTTTTCAACACTAACACAAGTGCGAAAAGTGGTTTTTGAACACTAACACAAGTGCAAAAAGTGTTTTTTCCACACTAATACAAGTGCAAAAGTGGTTTCCTGCACCAACACAAGTGCGAAAAGTGGTTTTTCAACACTAACACAAGTGCGAAAAGTGGTTTTTCAACACTAACACAAGTGCGAAAAGTGGTTTTTCAACGCTATCACAAGTGCAAAAAGTGTTTTTTCCACACTAATACAAGTGCAAAAGTGGTTTCCTGCACCAACACAAGTGCGAAAAGTGGTTTTTCAACTCTAACACAAGTGTGAAAAGTGATTTTTCAACACTAACACAAGTGCGAAAAGTGGTTTTTCAACACTAACACAAGTGCGAAAAGTGTTTTTTCCACACTAATACAAGTGCAAAAGTGGTTTCCTGCACCAACACAAGTGCGAAAAGTGGTTTTTCAACACTAACACAAGTGCGAAAAGTGGTTTTTCAACACCAACACAAGTGCGAAAAGTGGTTTTTCCAAACTAATACAAGTGCAAAAGTGGTTTCCTGCACCAACACAAGTGCGAAAAGTGGTTTTTCAACACTAACACAAGTGCGAAAAGTCGTTTTTCAACACTATCACAAGTGCAAAAAGTGTTTTTTCCACACTAATACAAGTGCAAAAGTGGTTTCCTGCACCAACACAAGTGCGAAAAGTGGTTTTTCAACACTAACACAAGTGCGAAAAGTGTTTTTTCCACACTAATACAAGTGCAAAAGTGGTTTCCTGCACCAACACAAGTGCGAAAAGTGGTTTTTCAACACTAACACAAGTGCGAAAAGTGGTTTTTCCACACTAATACAAGTGCAAAAGTGGTTTCCTGCAACAACACAAGTGCGAAAAGTGGTTTTTCAACACTAACACAAGTGCGAAAAGTGGTTTTTCAACACTATCACAAGTGCAAAAAGTGTTTTTTCCACACTAATACAAGTGCAAAAGTGGTTTCCTGCACCAACACAAGTGCGAAAAGTGGTTTTTCAACACTAACACAAGTGCGAAAAGTGGTTTTTCAACACTAACACAAGTGCGAAAAGTGTTTTTTCCACACTAATACAAGTGCAAAAGTGGTTTCCTGCACCAACACAAGTGCAAAAAGTGGTTTTTCAATACTAACACAAGTGCGAAAAGTGGTTTTTCCACACTAATACAAGTGCAAAAGTGGTTTCCTGCAACAACACAAGTGCGAAAAGTGGTTTTTCAACACTAACACAAGTGCGAAAAGTGGTTTTTCAACACTATCACAAGTGCAAAAAGTGTTTTTTCCACACTAATACAAGTGCAAAAGTGGTTTCCTGCACCAACACAAGTGCGAAAAGTGGTTTTTCAACACTAACACAAGTGCGAAAAGTGGTTTTTCAACACTAACACAAGTGCGAAAAGTGGTTTTTCAACACTATCACAAGTGCAAAAAGTGTTTTTTCCACACTAATACAAGTGCAAAAGTGGTTTCCTGCACCAACACAAGTGCGAAAAGTGGTTTTTCAACACTAATACAAGTGCGAAAAGTGGTTTTTCAACACTAACACAAGTGCAAAAAGTGTTTTTTCCACACTAATACAAGTGCAAAAGTGGTTTCCTGCACCAACACAAGTGCGAAAAGTGGTTTTTCAACACTAACACAAGTGCGAAAAGTGGTTTTGCAACACTAACACAAGTGCTAAAAAGTGGTTTTTCAACATTATCACAAGTGCAAAAAGTGTTTTTTCCACACTAATACAAGTGCAAAAGTGGTTTCCTGCACCAACACAAGTGCGAAAAGTGGTTTTTCAACACTAACACAAGTGCGAAATGTGGTTTTTCAACACTAACACAAGTGCGAAAAGTGGTTTTTCAACACTAACACAAGTGCGAAAAGTCGTTTTTCAACACTAACACAAGTGCGAAAAGTGGTTTTTCCACACTAATACAAGTGCAAAAGTGGTTTCCTGCACCAACACAAGTGCGAAAAGTGGTTTTTCAACACTAACACAAGTGCGAAAAGTGGTTTTTCAACACTAACACAAGTGCGAAAAGTGGTTTTTCCACACTAATACAAGTGCAAAAGTGGTTTCCTGCACCAACACAAGTGCGAAAAGTGGTTTTTCAACACTAACACAAGTGCGAAAAGTGGTTTTTCAACACTATCACAAGTGCAAAAAGTGTTTTTTCCACACTAATACAAATGCAAAAGTGGTTTCCTGCACCAACACGAGTGCGAAAAGTGGTTTTTCAACACTAACACAAGTGCGAAAAGTGTTTTTTCCACACTAATACAAGTGCAAAAGTGGTTTCCTGCACCAACACAAGTGCGAAAAGTGGTTTTTCAACACTAACACAAGTGCGAAAAGTGGTTTTTCCACACTAATACAAGTGCAAAAGTGGTTTCCTGCAACAACACAAGTGCGAAAAGTGGTTTTTCAACACTAACACAAGTGCGAAAAGTGGTTTTTCAACACTATCACAAGTGCAAAAAGTGTTTTTTCCACACTAATACAAGTGCAAAAGTGGTTTCCTGCACCAACACAAGTGCGAAAAGTGGTTTTTCAACACTAACACAAGTGCGAAAAGTGGTTTTTCAACACTAACACAAGTGCGAAAAGTGTTTTTTCCACACTAATACAAGTGCAAAAGTGGTTTCCTGCACCAACACAAGTGCAAAAAGTGGTTTTTCAATACTAACACAAGTGCGAAAAGTGGTTTTTCCACACTAATACAAGTGCAAAAGTGGTTTCCTGCAACAACACAAGTGCGAAAAGTGGTTTTTCAACACTAACACAAGTGCGAAAAGTGGTTTTTCAACACTATCACAAGTGCAAAAAGTGTTTTTTCCACACTAATACAAGTGCAAAAGTGGTTTCCTGCACCAACACAAGTGCGAAAAGTGGTTTTTCAACACTAACACAAGTGCGAAAAGTGGTTTTTCAACACTAACACAAGTGCGAAAAGTGGTTTTTCAACACTATCACAAGTGCAAAAAGTGTTTTTTCCACACTAATACAAGTGCAAAAGTGGTTTCCTGCACCAACACAAGTGCGAAAAGTGGTTTTTCAACACTAATACAAGTGCGAAAAGTGGTTTTTCAACACTAACACAAGTGCAAAAAGTGTTTTTTCCACACTAATACAAGTGCAAAAGTGGTTTCCTGCACCAACACAAGTGCGAAAAGTGGTTTTTCAACACTAACACAAGTGCGAAAAGTGGTTTTGCAACACTAACACAAGTGCTAAAAAGTGGTTTTTCAACATTATCACAAGTGCAAAAAGTGTTTTTTCCACACTAATACAAGTGCAAAAGTGGTTTCCTGCACCAACACAAGTGCGAAAAGTGGTTTTTCAACACTAACACAAGTGCGAAATGTGGTTTTTCAACACTAACACAAGTGCGAAAAGTGGTTTTTCAACACTAACACAAGTGCGAAAAGTCGTTTTTCAACACTAACACAAGTGCGAAAAGTGGTTTTTCCACACTAATACAAGTGCAAAAGTGGTTTCCTGCACCAACACAAGTGCGAAAAGTGGTTTTTCAACACTAACACAAGTGCGAAAAGTGGTTTTTCAACACTATCACAAGTGCAAAAAGTGTTTTTTCCACACTAATACAAGTGCAAAAGTGGTTTCCTGCACCAACACAAGTGCGAAAAGTGGTTTTTCAACACTAACACAAGTGCGAAAAGTGGTTTTTCAACACTAACACAAGTGCGAAAAGTGTTTTTTCCACACTAATACAAGTGCAAAAGTTGTTTCCTGCACCAACACAAGTGCGAAAAGTGTTTTTTCAACACTAACACAAGTGCGAAAAGTGGTTTTTCCACACTAATACAAGTGCAAAAGTGGTTTCCTGCACCAACACAAGTGCGAAAAGTGGTTTTTCAACACTAACACAAGTGCGAAAAGTGGTTTTTCAACACTATCACAAGTGCAAAAAGTGTTTTTTCCACACTAATACAAGTGCAAAAGTGGTTTCCTGCACCAACACAAGTGCGAAAAGTGGTTTTTCAACACTAACACAAGTGCGAAAAGTGGTTTTTCAACACGATAACAAGTGCAAAAAGTGTTTTTTCCACACTAACACAAGTGCGAAAAGTGGTTTTTCCACACTAATACAAGTGCAAAAGTGGTTTCCTGCAACAACACAAGTGCGAAAAGTGGTTTTTCAACACTAACACAAGTGCGAAAAGTGGTTTTTCAACACTATCACAAGTGCAAAAAGTGTTTTTTCCACACTAATACAAGTGCAAAAGTGGTTTCCTGCACCAACACAAGTGCGAAAAGTGGTTTTTCAACACTAACACAAGTGCGAAAAGTGGTTTTTCAACACTAACACAAGTGCGAAAAGTGGTTTTTGAACACTAACACAAGTGCAAAAAGTGTTTTTTCCACACTAATACAAGTGCAAAAGTGGTTTCCTGCACCAACACAAGTGCGAAAAGTGGTTTTTCAACACTAACACAAGTGCGAAAAGTGGTTTTTCAACACTAACACAAGTGCGAAAAGTGGTTTTTCAACGCTATCACAAGTGCAAAAAGTGTTTTTTCCACACTAATACAAGTGCAAAAGTGGTTTCCTGCACCAACACAAGTGCGAAAAGTGGTTTTTCAACTCTAACACAAGTGTGAAAAGTGATTTTTCAACACTAACACAAGTGCGAAAAGTGGTTTTTCAACACTAACACAAGTGCGAAAAGTGTTTTTTCCACACTAATACAAGTGCAAAAGTGGTTTCCTGCACCAACACAAGTGCGAAAAGTGGTTTTTCAACACTAACACAAGTGCGAAAAGTGGTTTTTCAACACCAACACAAGTGCGAAAAGTGGTTTTTCCAAACTAATACAAGTGCAAAAGTGGTTTCCTGCACCAACACAAGTGCGAAAAGTGGTTTTTCAACACTAACACAAGTGCGAAAAGTCGTTTTTCAACACTATCACAAGTGCAAAAAGTGTTTTTTCCACACTAATACAAGTGCAAAAGTGGTTTCCTGCACCAACACAAGTGCGAAAAGTGGTTTTTCAACACTAACACAAGTGCGAAAAGTGTTTTTTCCACACTAATACAAGTGCAAAAGTGGTTTCCTGCACCAACACAAGTGCGAAAAGTGGTTTTTCAACACTAACACAAGTGCGAAAAGTGGTTTTTCCACACTAATACAAGTGCAAAAGTGGTTTCCTGCAACAACACAAGTGCGAAAAGTGGTTTTTCAACACTAACACAAGTGCGAAAAGTGGTTTTTCAACACTATCACAAGTGCAAAAAGTGTTTTTTCCACACTAATACAAGTGCAAAAGTGGTTTCCTGCACCAACACAAGTGCGAAAAGTGGTTTTTCAACACTAACACAAGTGCGAAAAGTGGTTTTTCAACACTAACACAAGTGCGAAAAGTGTTTTTTCCACACTAATACAAGTGCAAAAGTGGTTTCCTGCACCAACACAAGTGCAAAAAGTGGTTTTTCAATACTAACACAAGTGCGAAAAGTGGTTTTTCCACACTAATACAAGTGCAAAAGTGGTTTCCTGCAACAACACAAGTGCGAAAAGTGGTTTTTCAACACTAACACAAGTGCGAAAAGTGGTTTTTCAACACTATCACAAGTGCAAAAAGTGTTTTTTCCACACTAATACAAGTGCAAAAGTGGTTTCCTGCACCAACACAAGTGCGAAAAGTGGTTTTTCAACACTAACACAAGTGCGAAAAGTGGTTTTTCAACACTAACACAAGTGCGAAAAGTGGTTTTTCAACACTATCACAAGTGCAAAAAGTGTTTTTTCCACACTAATACAAGTGCAAAAGTGGTTTCCTGCACCAACACAAGTGCGAAAAGTGGTTTTTCAACACTAATACAAGTGCGAAAAGTGGTTTTTCAACACTAACACAAGTGCAAAAAGTGTTTTTTCCACACTAATACAAGTGCAAAAGTGGTTTCCTGCACCAACACAAGTGCGAAAAGTGGTTTTTCAACACTAACACAAGTGCGAAAAGTGGTTTTGCAACACTAACACAAGTGCTAAAAAGTGGTTTTTCAACATTATCACAAGTGCAAAAAGTGTTTTTTCCACACTAATACAAGTGCAAAAGTGGTTTCCTGCACCAACACAAGTGCGAAAAGTGGTTTTTCAACACTAACACAAGTGCGAAATGTGGTTTTTCAACACTAACACAAGTGCGAAAAGTGGTTTTTCAACACTAACACAAGTGCGAAAAGTCGTTTTTCAACACTAACACAAGTGCGAAAAGTGGTTTTTCCACACTAATACAAGTGCAAAAGTGGTTTCCTGCACCAACACAAGTGCGAAAAGTGGTTTTTCAACACTAACACAAGTGCGAAAAGTGGTTTTTCAACACTAACACAAGTGCGAAAAGTGGTTTTTCCACACTAATACAAGTGCAAAAGTGGTTTCCTGCACCAACACAAGTGCGAAAAGTGGTTTTTCAACACTAACACAAGTGCGAAAAGTGGTTTTTCAACACTATCACAAGTGCAAAAAGTGTTTTTTCCACACTAATACAAATGCAAAAGTGGTTTCCTGCACCAACACGAGTGCGAAAAGTGGTTTTTCAACACTAACACAAGTGCGAAAAGTGTTTTTTCCACACTAATACAAGTGCAAAAGTGGTTTCCTGCACCAACACAAGTGCGAAAAGTGGTTTTTCAACACTAACACAAGTGCGAAAAGTGGTTTTTCCACACTAATACAAGTGCAAAAGTGGTTTCCTGCAACAACACAAGTGCGAAAAGTGGTTTTTCAACACTAACACAAGTGCGAAAAGTGGTTTTTCAACACTATCACAAGTGCAAAAAGTGTTTTTTCCACACTAATACAAGTGCAAAAGTGGTTTCCTGCACCAACACAAGTGCGAAAAGTGGTTTTTCAACACTAACACAAGTGCGAAAAGTGGTTTTTCAACACTAACACAAGTGCGAAAAGTGTTTTTTCCACACTAATACAAGTGCAAAAGTGGTTTCCTGCACCAACACAAGTGCAAAAAGTGGTTTTTCAATACTAACACAAGTGCGAAAAGTGGTTTTTCCACACTAATACAAGTGCAAAAGTGGTTTCCTGCAACAACACAAGTGCGAAAAGTGGTTTTTCAACACTAACACAAGTGCGAAAAGTGGTTTTTCAACACTATCACAAGTGCAAAAAGTGTTTTTTCCACACTAATACAAGTGCAAAAGTGGTTTCCTGCACCAACACAAGTGCGAAAAGTGGTTTTTCAACACTAACACAAGTGCGAAAAGTGGTTTTTCAACACTAACACAAGTGCGAAAAGTGGTTTTTCAACACTATCACAAGTGCAAAAAGTGTTTTTTCCACACTAATACAAGTGCAAAAGTGGTTTCCTGCACCAACACAAGTGCGAAAAGTGGTTTTTCAACACTAATACAAGTGCGAAAAGTGGTTTTTCAACACTAACACAAGTGCAAAAAGTGTTTTTTCCACACTAATACAAGTGCAAAAGTGGTTTCCTGCACCAACACAAGTGCGAAAAGTGGTTTTTCAACACTAACACAAGTGCGAAAAGTGGTTTTGCAACACTAACACAAGTGCTAAAAAGTGGTTTTTCAACATTATCACAAGTGCAAAAAGTGTTTTTTCCACACTAATACAAGTGCAAAAGTGGTTTCCTGCACCAACACAAGTGCGAAAAGTGGTTTTTCAACACTAACACAAGTGCGAAATGTGGTTTTTCAACACTAACACAAGTGCGAAAAGTGGTTTTTCAACACTAACACAAGTGCGAAAAGTCGTTTTTCAACACTAACACAAGTGCGAAAAGTGGTTTTTCCACACTAATACAAGTGCAAAAGTGGTTTCCTGCACCAACACAAGTGCGAAAAGTGGTTTTTCAACACTAACACAAGTGCGAAAAGTGGTTTTTCAACACTAACACAAGTGCGAAAAGTGGTTTTTCCACACTAATACAAGTGCAAAAGTGGTTTCCTGCACCAACACAAGTGCGAAAAGTGGTTTTTCAACACTAACACAAGTGCGAAAAGTGGTTTTTCAACACTATCACAAGTGCAAAAAGTGTTTTTTCCACACTAATACAAATGCAAAAGTGGTTTCCTGCACCAACACGAGTGCGAAAAGTGGTTTTTCAACACTAACACAAGTGCGAAAAGTGGTTTTTCAACACTAACACAAGTACGAAAAGTGGTTTTTCAACACTAACACAAGTGCGAAAAGTGGTTTTTCCACACTAATACAAGTGCAAAAGTGGTTTCCTGCACCAACACAAGTGCGAAAAGTGGTTTTTCAACACTAACACAAGTGCGAAAAGTGGTTTTTCAACGCTATCACAAGTGCAAAAAGTGTTTTTTCCACACTAATACAAGTGCAAAAGTGGTTTCCTGCACCAACACAAGTGCGAAAAGTGGTTTTTCAACACTAACACAAGTGTGAAAAGTGATTTTTCAACACTAACACAAGTGCGAAAAGTGGTTTTTCAACATTAACACAAGTGCGAAAAGTGTTTTTTCCACACTAATACAAGTGCAAAAGTGGTTTCCTGCACCAACACAAGTGCGAAAAGTGGTTTTTCAACATTAACACAAGTGCGAAAAGTGGTTTTTCCACACTAATACAAGTGCAAAAGTGGTTTCCTGCAACAACACAAGTGCAAAAAGTGGTTTTTCAACACTAACACAAGTGCGAAAAGTGGTTTTTCAACACTATCACAAGTGCAAAAAGTGTTTTTTCCACACTAATACAAGTGCAAAAGTGGTTTCCTGCACCAACACAAGTGCGAAAAGTGGTTTTTCAACACTAACACAAGTGCGAAAAGTGGTTTTTCAACACTAACACAAGTGCGAAAAGTGTTTTTTCCACACTAATACAAGTGCAAAAGTGGTTTCCTGCACCAACACAAGTGCAAAAAGTGGTTTTTCAATACTAACACAAGTGCGAAAAGTGGTTTTTCCACACTAATACAAGTGCAAAAGTGGTTTCCTGCAACAACACAAGTGCGAAAAGTGGTTTTTCAACACTAACACAAGTGCGAAAAGTGGTTTTTCAACACTATCACAAGTGCAAAAAGTGTTTTTTCCACACTAATACAAGTGCAAAAGTGGTTTCCTGCACCAACACAAGTGCGAAAAGTGGTTTTTCAACACTAACACAAGTGCGAAAAGTGGTTTTTCAACACTAATACAAGTGCGAAAAGTGGTTTTTCAACACTAACACAAGTGCAAAAAGTGTTTTTTCCACACTAATACAAGTGCAAAAGTGGTTTCCTGCACCAACACAAGTGCGAAAAGTGGTTTTTCAACACTAACACAAGTGCGAAAAGTGGTTTTGCAACACTAACACAAGTGCTAAAAAGTGGTTTTTCAACATTATCACAAGTGCAAAAAGTGTTTTTTCCACACTAATACAAGTGCAAAAGTGGTTTCCTGCAACAACACAAGTGCGAAAAGTGGTTTTTCAACACTAACACAAGTGCGAAAAGTGGTTTTTCAACACTATCACAAGTGCAAAAAGTGTTTTTTCCACACTAATACAAGTGCAAAAGTGGTTTCCTGCACCAACACAAGTGCGAAAAGTGGTTTTTCAACACTAACACAAGTGCGAAATGTGGTTTTTCAACACTAACACAAGTGCGAAAAGTGGTTTTTCAACACTAACACAAGTGCGATAAGTCGTTTTTCAACACTAACACAAGTGCGAAAAGTGGTTTTTCCACACTAATACAAGTGCAAAAGTGGTTTCCTGCACCAACACAAGTGCGAAAAGTGGTTTTTCAACACTAACACAAGTGCGAAAAGTGGTTTTTCAACACTAACACAAGTGCGAAAAGTGGTTTTTCCACACTAATACAAGTGCAAAAGTGGTTTCCTGCACCAACACAAGTGCGAAAAGTGGTTTTTCAACACTAACACAAGTGCGAAAAGTGGTTTTTCAACACTATCACAAGTGCAAAAAGTGTTTTTTCCACACTAATACAAGTGCAAAAGTGGTTTCCTGCACCAACACGAGTGCGAAAAGTGGTTTTTCAACACTAACACAAGTGCGAAAAGTGGTTTTTCAACACTAACACAAGTACGAAAAGTGGTTTTTCAACACTAACACAAGTGCGAAAAGTGGTTTTTCCACACTAATACAAGTGCAAAAGTGGTTTCCTGCACCAACACAAGTGCGAAAAGTGGTTTTTCAACACTATCACAAGTGCAAAAAGTGTTTTTCCACACTAATACAAGTGCAAAAGTGGTTTCCTGCACCAACACAAGTGCGAAAAGTGTTTTTTCAACACTAACACAAGTGCAAAAAGTGGTTTTTCAACACTAACACAAGTGCGAAAAGTGTTTTTCCACACTAATACAAGTGCAAAAGTGGTTTCCTGCACCAACACAAGTGCGAAAAGTGGTTTTTCAACACTAACACAAGTGCAAAAAGTGTTTTTTCAACACTAACACAAGGGCAAAAAGTGGTTTTTCAACACTAACACAAGTGCAAAAAGTGTTTTTTCCACACTAATACAAGTGCGAAAAGTGGTTTTTCACCACTAATACAAGTGCAAAAAGTGGTTTTTCAACACTATCACAAGTGCAAAAAGTGTTTTTTCCACACTAATACAAGTGCAAAAGTGGTTTCCTGCACCAACACAAGTGCGAAAAGTGGTTTTTCAACACTAACACAAGTGCGAAAAGTGGTTTTTCAACACTAACACAAGTGCGAAAAGTGGTTTTTCAACGCTATCACAAGTGCAAAAAGTGTTTTTTCCACACTAATACAAGTGCAAAAGTGGTTTCCTGCACCAACACAAGTGCGAAAAGTGGTTTTTCAACACTAACACAAGTGCGAAAAGTGATTTTTCAACACTAACACAAGTGCGAAAAGTGGTTTTTCAACACTAACACAAGTGCGAAAAGTGTTTTTCCACACTAATACAAGTGCAAAAGTGGTTTCCTGCACCAACACAAGTGCGAAAAGTGGTTTTTCAACATTAACACAAGTGCGAAAAGTGGTTTTTCAACACCAACACAAGTGCGAAAAGTGGTTTTTCCAAACTAATACAAGTGCAAAAGTGGTTTCCTGCACCAACACAAGTGCGAAAAGTGGTTTTTCAACACTAACACAAGTGCGAAAAGTGGTTTTTCAACACTATCACAAGTGCAAAAAGTGTTTTTTCCACACTAATACAAGTGCAAAAGTGGTTTCCTGCACCAACACAAGTGCGAAAAGTGGTTTTTCAACACTAACACAAGTGCGAAAAGTGTTTTTTCCACACTAATACAAGTGCAAAAGTGGTTTCCTGCACCAACACAAGTGCGAAAAGTGGTTTTTCAACACTAACACAAGTGCGAAAAGTGGTTTTTCCACACTAATACAAGTGCAAAAGTGGTTTCCTGCAACAACACAAGTGCGAAAAGTGGTTTTTCAACACTAACACAAGTGCGAAAAGTGGTTTTTCAACACTATCACAAGTGCAAAAAGTGTTTTTTCCACACTAATACAAGTGCAAAAGTGGTTTCCTGCACCAACACAAGTGCGAAAAGTGGTTTTTCAACACTAACACAAGTGCAAAAAGTGGTTTTTCAACACTATCACAAGTGCAAAAAGTGTTTTTTCCACACTAATACAAGTGCAAAAGTGGTTTCCTGCACCAACACAAGTGCGAAAAGTGGTTTTTCAACACTAACACAAGTGCGAAAAGTGGTTTTTCAACACTAACACAAGTGCGAAAAGTGGTTTTTCAATGCTATCACAAGTGCAAAAAGTGTTTTTTCCACACTAATACAAGTGCAAAAGTGGTTTCCTGCACCAACACAAGTGCGAAAAGTGGTTTTTCAACACTAACACAAGTGCGAAAAGTGATTTTTCAACACTATCACAAGTGCAAAAAGTGTTTTTTCCACACTAATACAAGTGCAAAAGTGGTTTCCTGCACCAACACAAGTGCGAAAAGTGGTTTTTCAACACTAACACAAGTGCGAAAAGTGGTTTTTCAACACCATTACAAGTGCAAAAAGTGTTTTTTTCCACACAAGTGCAAAAGTGGTTTCCTGCACTAACACAAGTGCGAAAAGTGGTTTTTCAACACTAACACAAGTGCGAAAAGTGGTTTTTCAACACTAACACAAGTGCGAAAAGTGGTTTTTCAACACTAACACAAGTGCGAAAAGTGGTTTTTCCACACTAATACAAGTGCAAAAGTGGTTTCCTGCACCAACACAAGTGCGAAAAGTGGTTTTTCAACACTAACACAAGTGCAAAAAGTGGTTTTTCAACACTATCACAAGTGCAAAAAGTGTTTTTTCCACACTAATACAAGTGCAAAAGTGGTTTCCTGCACCAACACAAGTGCGAAAAGTGGTTTTTCAACACTAACACAAGTGCGAAAAGTGGTTTTTCAACACTAACACAAGTGCGAAAAGTGGTTTTTCAACGCTATCACAAGTGCAAAAAGTGTTTTTTCCACACTAATACAAGTGCAAAAGTGGTTTCCTGCACCAACACAAGTGCGAAAAGTGGTTTTTCAACACTAACACAAGTGCGAAAAGTGATTTTTCAACATTAACACAAGTGCGAAAAGTGGTTTTTCAACACTAACACAAGTGCGAAAAGTGTTTTTTCCACACTAATACAAGTGCAAAAGTGGTTTCCTGCACCAACACAAGTGCGAAAAGTGGTTTTTCAACACTAACACAAGTGCGAAAAGTGGTTTTTCAACACCAACACAAGTGCGAAAAGTGGTTTTTCAACACTATCACAAGTGCAAAAAGTGTTTTTTCCACACTAATACAAGTGCAAAAGTGGTTTCCTGCACCAACACAAGTGCGAAAAGTGGTTTTTCAACACTAACACAAGTGCGAAAAGTGGTTTTTCAACACTAACACAAGTGCGAAAAGTGGTTTTTCAACACTATCACAAGTGCAAAAAGTGTTTTTTCCACACTAATACAAGTGCAAAAGTGGTTTCCTGCACCAACACAAGTGCGAAAAGTGGTTTTTCAACACTAACACAAGTGCGAAAAGTGTTTTTTCCACACTAATACAAGTGCAAAAGTGGTTTCCTGCACCAACACAAGTGCGAAAAGTGGTTTTTCAACACTAACACAAGTGCTAAAAGTGGTTTTTCCACACTAATACAAGTGCAAAAGTGGTTTCCTGCAACAACACAAGTGCGAAAAGTGGTTTTTCAACACTAACACAAGTGCGAAAAGTGGTTTTTCAACACTATCACAAGTGCAAAAAGTGTTTTTTCCACACTAATACAAGTGCAAAAGTGGTTTCCTGCACCAACACAAGTGCGAAAAGTGGTTTTTCAACACTAACACAAGTGCGAAAAGTGGTTTTTCAACACTAACACTAGTGCGAAAAGTGGTTTTTCAACACTAATACAAGTGCAAAAGTGGTTTCCTGCACCAACACAAGTGTGAAAAGTGGTTTTTCGACACTAACACAAGTGCGAAAAGTGGTTTTTCAACAGTAACACAAGTGCGAAAAGTGGTTTTTCAACACTAACACAAGTTCGAAACGTGGTTTTTCAACACTAACACAAGTTCGAAACGTGGTTTTTCAACACTAACACAGGTGCGAAAAGTGTTTTTTCCACACTAATACAAGTGCAAAAGTGGTTTCCTGCACCAACACAAGTGCGAAATGTGGTTTTTCAACACTAACACAAGTGCGAAAAGTGGTTTTTCAACAATAACACAAGTGCGAAAAGTCGTTTTTCAACACTAACACAAGTGCGAAAAGTGGTTTTCCCACACTAATACAAGTGCAAAAGTGGTTTCCTGCACCAACACAAGTGCGATAAGTGGTTTTTCAACACTAACACAAGTGCGAAAAGTGGTTTTTCAACACTATCACAAGTGCAAAAAGTGTTTTTTCCACACTAATACAAGTGCAAAAGTGGTTTCCTGCACCAACACAAGTGCGAAAAGTGGTTTTTCAACACTAACACAAGTGCGAAAAGTGGTTTTTCAACACTATCACAAGTGCAAAAAGTGTTTTTTCCACACTAATACAAGTGCAAAAGTGGTTTCCTGCACCAACACAAGTGCGAAAAGTGGTTTTTCAACACTAACACAAGTGCGAAAAGTGTTTTTTCCACACTAATACAAGTGCAAAAGTGGTTTCCTGCACCAACACAAGTGCGAAAAGTGGTTTTTCAACACTAACACAAGTGCGAAAAGTGGTTTTTCCACACTAATACAAGTGCAAAAGTGGTTTCCTGCAACAACACAAGTGCGAAAAGTGGTTTTTCAACACTAACACAAGTGCGAAAAGTGGTTTTTCAACACTATCACAAGTGCAAAAAGTGTTTTTTCCACACTAATACAAGTGCAAAAGTGGTTTCCTGCACCAACACAAGTGCGAAAAGTGGTTTTTCAACACTAACACAAGTGCAAAAAGTGGTTTTTCAACACTATCACAAGTGCAAAAAGTGTTTTTTCCACACTAATACAAGTGCAAAAGTGGTTTCCTGCACCAACACAAGTGCGAAAAGTGGTTTTTCAACACTAACACAAGTGCGAAAAGTGGTTTTTCAACACTAACACAAGTGCGAAAAGTGGTTTTTCAATGCTATCACAAGTGCAAAAAGTGTTTTTTCCACACTAATACAAGTGCAAAAGTGGTTTCCTGCACCAACACAAGTGCGAAAAGTGGTTTTTCAACACTAACACAAGTGCGAAAAGTGATTTTTCAACACTATCACAAGTGCAAAAAGTGTTTTTTCCACACTAATACAAGTGCAAAAGTGGTTTCCTGCACCAACACAAGTGCGAAAAGTGGTTTTTCAACACTAACACAAGTGCGAAAAGTGGTTTTTCAACACCATTACAAGTGCAAAAAGTGTTTTTTTCCACACAAGTGCAAAAGTGGTTTCCTGCACTAACACAAGTGCGAAAAGTGGTTTTTCAACACTAACACAAGTGCGAAAAGTGGTTTTTCAACACTAACACAAGTGCGAAAAGTGGTTTTTCAACACTAACACAAGTGCGAAAAGTGGTTTTTCCACACTAATACAAGTGCAAAAGTGGTTTCCTGCACCAACACAAGTGCGAAAAGTGGTTTTTCAACACTAACACAAGTGCAAAAAGTGGTTTTTCAACACTATCACAAGTGCAAAAAGTGTTTTTTCCACACTAATACAAGTGCAAAAGTGGTTTCCTGCACCAACACAAGTGTGAAAAGTGGTTTTTCAACACTAACACAAGTGCGAAAAGTGGTTTTTCAACACTAACACAAGTGCGAAAAGTGGTTTTTCAACGCTATCACAAGTGCAAAAAGTGTTTTTTCCACACTAATACAAGTGCAAAAGTGGTTTCCTGCACCAACACAAGTGCGAAAAGTGGTTTTTCAACACTAACACAAGTGCGAAAAGTGATTTTTCAACACTAACACAAGTGCGAAAAGTGGTTTTTCAACACTAACACAAGTGCGAAAAGTGTTTTTTCCACACTAATACAAGTGCAAAAGTGGTTTCCTGCACCAACACAAGTGCGAAAAGTGGTTTTTCAACACTAACACAAGTGCGAAAAGTGGTTTTTCAACACCAACACAAGTGCGAAAAGTGGTTTTTCAACACTATCACAAGTGCAAAAAGTGTTTTTTCCACACTAATACAAGTGCAAAAGTGGTTTCCTGCACCAACACAAGTGCGAAAAGTGGTTTTTCAACACTAACACAAGTGCGAAAAGTGGTTTTTCAACACTAACACAAGTGCGAAAAGTGGTTTTTCAACACTATCACAAGTGCAAAAAGTGTTTTTTCCACACTAATACAAGTGCAAAAGTGGTTTCCTGCACCAACACAAGTGCGAAAAGTGGTTTTTCAACACTAACACAAGTGCGAAAAGTGTTTTTTCCACACTAATACAAGTGCAAAAGTGGTTTCCTGCACCAACACAAGTGCGAAAAGTGGTTTTTCAACACTAACACAAGTGCTAAAAGTGGTTTTTCCACACTAATACAAGTGCAAAAGTGGTTTCCTGCAACAACACAAGTGCGAAAAGTGGTTTTTCAACACTAACACAAGTGCGAAAAGTGGTTTTTCAACACTATCACAAGTGCAAAAAGTGTTTTTTCCACACTAATACAAGTGCAAAAGTGGTTTCCTGCACCAACACAAGTGCGAAAAGTGGTTTTTCAACACTAACACAAGTGCGAAAAGTGGTTTTTCAACACTAACACTAGTGCGAAAAGTGGTTTTTCAACACTAATACAAGTGCAAAAGTGGTTTCCTGCACCAACACAAGTGTGAAAAGTGGTTTTTCGACACTAACACAAGTGCGAAAAGTGGTTTTTCAACAGTAACACAAGTGCGAAAAGTGGTTTTTCAACACTAACACAAGTTCGAAACGTGGTTTTTCAACACTAACACAGGTGCGAAAAGTGTTTTTTCCACACTAATACAAGTGCAAAAGTGGTTTCCTGCACCAACACAAGTGCGAAATGTGGTTTTTCAACACTAACACAAGTGCGAAAAGTGGTTTTTCAACAATAACACAAGTGCGAAAAGTCGTTTTTCAACACTAACACAAGTGCGAAAAGTGGTTTTCCCACACTAATACAAGTGCAAAAGTGGTTTCCTGCACCAACACAAGTGCGATAAGTGGTTTTTCAACACTAACACAAGTGCGAAAAGTGGTTTTTCAACACTATCACAAGTGCAAAAAGTGTTTTTCCACACTAATACAAGTGCAAAAGTGGTTTCCTGCACCAACACAAGTGCGAAAAGTGGTTTTTCAACACTAACACAAGTGCGAAAAGTGGTTTTTCAACACTAACACAAGTGCGAAAAGTGGTTTTTCAACACTATCACAAGTGCAAAAAGTGTTTTTTCCACACTAATACAAGTGCAAAAGTGGTTTCCTGCACCAACACAAGTGCGAAAAGTGGTTTTTCAACACTAACACAAGTGCGAAAAGTGTTTTTTCCACACTAATACAAGTGCAAAAGTGGTTTCCTGCACCAACACAAGTGCGAAAAGTGGTTTTTCAACACTAACACAAGTGCGAAAAGTGGATTTCCACACTAATACAAGTGCAAAAGTGGTTTCCTGCAACAACACAAGTGCGAAAAGTGGTTTTTCAACACTAACACAAGTGCGAAAAGTGGTTTTTCAACAATTTCACAAGTGCAAAAAGTGTTTTTTCCACACTAATACAAGTGCAAAAGTGGTTTCCTGCACCAACACAAGTGCGAAAAGTGGTTTTTCAACACTAACACAAGTGCGAAAAGTGGTTTTTCAACACTAACACTAGTGCGAAAAGTGGTTTTTCAACACTATCACAAGTGCAAAAAGTGTTTTTTCCACACTAATACAAGTGCAAAAGTGGTTTCCTGCACCAACACAAGTGCGAAAAGTGGTTTTTCAACACTAACACAAGTGCGAAAAGTGGTTTTTCAACACTAACACAAGTGCAAAAAGTGTTTTTTCCACACTAATACAAGTGCAAAAGTGGTTTCCTGCACCAACACAAGTGCGAAAAGTGGTTTTTCAACACTAACACAAGTGCGAAAAGTGGTTTTTCAACAGTAACACAAGTGCGAAAAGTGGTTTTTCAACACTAACACAAGTTCGAAACGTGGTTTTTCAACACTAACACAGGTGCGAAAAGTGTTTTTTCCACACTAATACAAGTGCAAAAGTGGTTTCCTGCACCAACACAAGTGCGAAATGTGGTTTTTCAACACTAACACAAGTGCGAAAAGTGGTTTTTCAACACTAACACAAGTGCGAAAAGTCGTTTTTCAACACTAACACAAGTGCGAAAAGTGGTTTTTCCACACTAATACAAGTGCAAAAGTGGTTTCCTGCACCAACACAAGTGCGAAAAGTGGTTTTTCAACACTAACACAAGTGCGAAAAGTGGTTTTTCAACACTAACACAAGTGCGAAAAGTGGTTTTTCCACACTAATACAAGTGCAAAAGTGGTTTCCTGCACCAACACAAGTGCGAAAAGTGGTTTTTCAACACTAACACAAGTGCGAAAAGTGGTTTTTCAACACTATCACAAGTGCAAAAAGTGTTTTTTCCACACTAATACAAGTGCAAAAGTGGTTTCCTGCACCAACACAAGTGCGAAAAGTGGTTTTTCAACACAAACACAAGTGCGAAAAGTGGTTTTTCAACACTAACACAAGTGCGAAAAGTGGTTTTTGAACACTAACACAAGTGCAGAAAGTGTTTTTTCCACACTAATACAAGTGCAAAAGTGGTTTCCTGCACCAACACAAGTGCGAAAAGTGGTTTTTCAACACTAACACAAGTGCGAAAAGTGGTTTTTCAACACTAACACAAGTGCGAAAAGTGGTTTTTCAACGCTATCACAAGTGCAAAAAGTGTTTTTTCCACACTAATACAAGTGCAAAAGTGGTTTCCTGCACCAACACAAGTGCGAAAAGTGGTTTTTCAACACTAACACAAGTGTGAAAAGTGATTTTTCAACACTAACACAAGTGCGAAAAGTGGTTTTTCAACACTAACACAAGTGCGAAAAGTGTTTTTTCCACACTAATACAAGTGCAAAAGTGGTTTCCTGCACCAACACAAGTGCGAAAAGTGGTTTTTCAACACTAACACAAGTGCGAAAAGTGGTTTTTCAACACCAACACAAGTGCGAAAAGTGGTTTTTCCAAACTAATACAAGTGCAAAAGTGGTTTCCTGCACCAACACAAGTGCGAAAAGTGGTTTTTCAACACTAACACAAGTGCGAAAAGTGGTTTTTCAACACTATCACAAGTGCAAAAAGTGTTTTTTCCACACTAATACAAGTGCAAAAGTGGTTTCCTGCACCAACACAAGTGCGAAAAGTGGTTTTTCAACACTAACACAAGTGCGAAAAGTGTTTTTTCCACACTAATACAAGTGCAAAAGTGGTTTCCTGCACCAACACAAGTGCGAAAAGTGGTTTTTCAACACTAACACAAGTGCGAAAAGTGGTTTTTCCACACTAATACAAGTGCAAAAGTGGTTTCCTGCAACAACACAAGTGCGAAAAGTGGTTTTTCAACACTAACACAAGTGCGAAAAGTGGTTTTTCAACACTATCACAAGTGCAAAAAGTGTTTTTTCCACACTAATACAAGTGCAAAAGTGGTTACCTGCACCAACACAAGTGCGAAAAGTGGTTTTTCAACACTAACACAAGTGCGAAAAGTGGTTTTTCAACACTAACACAAGTGCGAAAAGTGTTTTTTCCACACTAATACAAGTGCAAAAGTGGTTTCCTGCACCAACACAAGTGCAAAAAGTGGTTTTTCAATACTAACACAAGTGCGAAAAGTGGTTTTTCCACACTAATACAAGTGCAAAAGTGGTTTCCTGCAACAACACAAGTGCGAAAAGTGGTTTTTCAACACTAACACAAGTGCGAAAAGTGGTTTTTCAACACTATCACAAGTGCAAAAAGTGTTTTTTCCACACTAATACAAGTGCAAAAGTGGTTTCCTGCACCAAAACAAGTGCGAAAAGTGGTTTTTCTACACTAACACAAGTGCGAAAAGTGGTTTTTCAACACTAACACAAGTGCGAAAAGTGGTTTTTCAACACTATCACAAGTGCAAAAAGTGTTTTTTCCACACTAATACAAGTGCAAAAGTGGTTTCCTGCACCAACACAAGTGCGAAAAGTGGTTTTTCAACACTAATACAAGTGCGAAAAGTGGTTTTTCAACACTAACACAAGTGCAAAAAGTGTTTTTTCCACACTAATACAAGTGCAAAAGTGGTTTCCTGCACCAACACAAGTGCGAAAAGTGGTTTTTCAACACTAACACAAGTGCGAAAAGTGGTTTTGCAACACTAACACAAGTGCGAAAAGTGGTTTTTCAACATTATCACAAGTGCAAAAAGTGTTTTTTCCACACTAATACAAGTGCAAAAGTGGTTTCCTCCACCAACACAAGTGCGAAAAGTGGTTTTTCAACACTAACACAAGTGCGAAATGTGGTTTTTCAACACTAACACAAGTGCGAAAAGTGGTTTTTCAACACTAACACAAGTGCGAAAAGTCGTTTTTCAACACTAACACACGTGCGAAAAGTGGTTTTTCCACACTAATACAAGTGCAAAAGTGGTTTCCTGCACCAACACAAGTGCGAAAAGTGGTTTTTCAACACTAACACAAGTGCGAAAAGTGGTTTTTCAACACTAACACAAGTGCGAAAAGTGGTTTTTCCACACTAATACAAGTGCAAAAGTGGTTTCCTGCACCAACACAAGTGCGAAAAGTGGTTTTTCAACACTAACACAAGTGCGAAAAGTGGTTTTTCAACACTATCACAAGTGCAAAAAGTGTTTTTTCCACACTAATACAAGTGCAAAAGTGGTTTCCTGCACCAACACAAGTGCGAAAAGTGGTTTTTCAACACTAACACAAGTGCGAAAAGTGGTTTTTCAACACTAACACAAGTACGAAAAGTGGTTTTTCAACACTAACACAAGTGCGAAAAGTGGTTTTTCCACACTAATACAAGTGCAAAAGTGGTTTCCTGCACCAACACAAGTGCGAAAAGTGGTTTTTCAACACTATCACAAGTGCAAAAAGTGTTTTTCCACACTAATACAAGTGCAAAAGTGGTTTCCTGCACCAACACAAGTGCGAAAAGTGGTTTTTCAACACTAACACAAGTGCAAAAAGTGGTTTTTCAACACTAACACAAGTGCGAAAAGTGTTTTTCCACACTAATACAAGTGCAAAAGTGGTTTCCTGCACCAACACAAGTGCGAAAAGTGGTTTTTCAACACTAACACAAGTGCAAAAAGTGTTTTTTCAACACTAACACAAGGGCAAAAAGTGGTTTTTCAACACTAACACAAGTTCGAAAAGTGTTTTTTCCACACTAATACAAGTGCAAAAGTGGTTTCCTGCACCAACACAAGTGCGAAAAGTGGTTTTTCAACACTAACACAAGTGCAAAAAGTGGTTTTTCAACACTAACACAAGTGCGAAAAGTGTTTTTTCCACACTAATACAAGTGCAAAAGTGGTTTCCTGCACCAACACAAGTGCGAAAAGTGGTTTTTCAACACTAACACAAGTGCGAAAAGTGGTTTTTCAACACTAACACAAGTGCGAAAATTGTTTTTTCCACACTAATACAAGTGCAAAAGTGGTTTCCTGCACCAACACAAGTGCGAAAAGTGGTTTTTCAACACTAACACAAGTGCGAAAAGTGGTTTTTCAACACTAACACAAGTGCGAAAAGTGGTTTTTCAACACTATCACAAGTGCAAAAAGTGTTTTTTCCACACTAATACAAGTGCAAAAGTGGTTTCCTGCACCAACACAAGTGCGAAAAGTGGTTTTCCAACACTAACACAAGTGCGAAAAGTGTTTTTTCCACACTAACACAAGTGCGAAAAGTGGTTTTTCCACACTAATACAAGTGCAAAAGTGGTTTCCTGCACCAACACAAGTGCGAAAAGTGGTTTTTCAACACTAACACAAGTGCGAAAAGTGGTTTTTCAACACTAACACAAGTGCGAAAAGTGGTTTTTCCACACTAATACAAGTGCAAAAGTGGTTTCCTGCACCAACACAAGTGCGAAAAGTGGTTTTTCAACACTAACACAAGTGCGAAAAGTGGTTTTTCAACACTAACACAAGTGCGAAAAGTGGTTTTTCCACACTAATACAAGTGCAAAAGTGGTTTCCTGCACCAACACAAGTGCGAAAAGTGGTTTTTCAACACTAACACAAGTGCGAAAAGTGGTTTTTCAACACTATCACAAGTGCAAAAAGTGTTTTTTCCACACTAATACAAGTGCAAAAGTGGTTTCCTGCACCAACACAAGTGCGAAAAGTGGTTTTTCAACACTAACACAAGTGCGAAAAGTGGTTTTTCAACACTAACACAAGTACGAAAAGTGGTTTTTCAACACTAACACAAGTGCGAAAAGTGGTTTTTCCACACTAATACAAGTGCAAAAGTGGTTTCCTGCACCAACACAAGTGCGAAAAGTGGTTTTTCAACACTACCACAAGTGCAAAAAGTGTTTTTCCACACTAATACAAGTGCAAAAGTGGTTTCCTGCACCAACACAAGTGCGAAAAGTGGTTTTTCAACACTAACACAAGTGCAAAAAGTGGTTTTTCAACACTAACACAAGTGCGAAAAGTGTTTTTCCACACTAATACAAGTGCAAAAGTGGTTTCCTGCACCAACAGAAGTGCGAAAAGTGGTTTTTCAACACTAACACAAGTGCAAAAAGTGTTTTTTCAACACTAACACAAGGGCAAAAAGTGGTTTTTCAACACTAACACAAGTTCGAAAAGTGTTTTTTCCACACTAATACAAGTGCAAAAGTGGTTTCCTGCACCAACACAAGTGCGAAAAGTGGTTTTTCAACACTAACACAAGTGCAAAAAGTGGTTTTTCAACACTAACACAAGTGCGAAAAGTGTTTTTTCCACACTAATACAAGTGCAAAAGTGGTTTCCTGCACCAACACAAGTGCGAAAAGTGGTTTTTCAACACTAACACAAGTGCGAAAAGTGGTTTTTCAACACTAACACAAGTGCGAAAATTGTTTTTTCCACACTAATACAAGTGCAAAAGTGGTTTCCTGCACCAACACAAGTGCGAAAAGTGGTTTTTCAACACTAACACAAGTGCGAAAAGTGGTTTTTCAACACTAACACAAGTGCGAAAAGTGGTTTTTCAACACTATCACAAGTGCAAAAAGTGTTTTTTTCCACACAAGTGCAAAAGTGGTTTCCTGCACTAACACAAGTGCGAAAAGTGGTTTTTCAACACTAACACAAGTGCGAAAAGTGGTTTTTCAACACTAACACAAGTGCGAAAAGTGGTTTTTCAACACTAACACAAGTGCGAAAAGTGGTTTTTCCACACTAATACAAGTGCAAAAGTGGTTTCCTGCACCAACACAAGTGCGAAAAGTGGTTTTTCAACAATAACACAAGTGTGAAAAGTGGTTTTCCACACTAATACAAGTGCAAAAAGTGGTTTTTCCACACTAATACAAGTGCAAAAGTGGTTTCCTGCAACAACACAAGTGCGAAAAGTGGTTTTTCAACACTAACACAAGTGCGAAAAGTGGTTTTTCAACACTATCACAAGTGCAAAAAGTGTTTTTTCCACACTAATACAAGTGCAAAAGTGGTTTCCTGCACCAACACAAGTGCGAAAAGTGGTTTTTCAACACTAACACAAGTGCGAAAAGTGGTTTTTCAACACTAACACAAGTGCGAAAAGTGGTTTTTCAACACTATCACAAGTGCAAAAAGTGTTTTTTCCACACTAATACAAGTGCAAAAGTGGTTTCCTGCACCAACACAAGTGCGAAAAGTGGTTTTTCAACACTAACACAAGTGCAAAAAGTGTTTTTTCCACACTAATACAAGTGCAAAAGTGGTTTTTCAACACTAACACAAGTGGGAAAAGTGGTTTTTCAACAGTAACACAAGTGCGAAAAGTGGTTTTTCAACACTAACACAAGTTCGAAACGTGGTTTTTCAACACTAACACAGGTGCGAAAAGTCGTTTTTCAACACTAACACAAGTGCGAAAAGTGGTTTTTCCACACTAATACAAGTGCAAAAGTGGTTTCCTGCACCAACACAAGTGCGAAATGTGGTTTTTCAACACTAACACAAGTGCGAAAAGTGGTTTTTCAACACTAACACAAGTGCGAAAAGTCGTTTTTCAACACTAACACAAGTGCGAAAAGTGGTTTTTCCACACTAATACAAGTGCAAAAGTGGTTTCCTGCACCAACACAAGTGCGAAAAGTGGTTTTTCAACACTAACACAAGTGCGAAAAGTGGTTTTTCAACACTAACACAAGTGCGAAAAGTGGTTTTTGAACACTAACACAAGTGCGAAAAGTGGATTTTCCACACTAATACAAGTGCAAAAGTGGTTTCCTGCACCAACACGAGTGCGAAAAGTGGTTTTTCAACACTAACACAAGTGCGAAAAGTGTTTTTTCAACACCAACACAAGTGCGAAAAGTGGTTTTTCCAAACTAATACAAGTGCAAAAGTGGTTTCCTGCACCAACACAAGTGCGAAAAGTGGTTTTTCAACACTAACACAAGTGCGAAAAGTGATTTTTCAACACTATCACAAGTGCAAAAAGTGTTTTTTCCACACTAATACAAGTGCAAAAGTGGTTTCCTGCACCAACACAAGTGCGAAAAGTGGTTTTTCAACACTAACACAAGTGCGAAAAGTGTTTTTTCCACACTAATACAAGTGCAAAAGTGGTTTCCTGCACCAACACAAGTGCGAAAAGTGGTTTTTCAACACTAACACAAGTGCGAAAAGTGGTTTTTCCACACTAATACAAGTGCAAAAGTGGTTTCCTGCAACAACACAAGTGCGAAAAGTGGTTTTTCAACACTAACACAAGTGGAAAAGTGGTTTTTCAACACTATCACAAGTGCAAAAAGTGTTTTTTCCACACTAATACAAGTGCAAAAGTGGTTTCCTGCACCAACACAAGTGCGAAAAGTGGTTTTTCAACACTAACACAAGTGCGAAAAGTGGTTTTTCAACACTAACACAAGTGCGAAAAGTGTTTTTTCCACACTAATACAAGTGCAAAAGTGGTTTCCTGCACCAACACAAGTGCAAAAAGTGGTTTTTCAATACTAACACAAGTGCGAAAAGTGGTTTTTCCACACTAATACAAGTGCAAAAGTGGTTTCCTGCAACAACACAAGTGCGAAAAGTGGTTTTTCAACACTAACACAAGTGCGAAAAGTGGTTTTTCAACACTATCACAAGTGCAAAAAGTGTTTTTTCCACACTAATACAAGTGCAAAAGTGGTTTCCTGCACCAACACAAGTGCGAAAAGTGGTTTTTCAACACTAACACAAGTTCGAAACGTGGTTTTTCAACACTAACACAGGTGCGAAAAGTGTTTTTTCCACACTAATACAAGTGCAAAAGTGGTTTCCTGCACCAACACAAGTGCGAAATGTGGTTTTTCAACACTAACACAAGTGCGAAAAGTGGTTTTTCAACACTAACACAAGTGCGAAAAGTCGTTTTTCAACACTAATACAAGTGCGAAAAGTGGTTTTTCCACACTAATACAAGTGCAAAAGTGGTTTCCTGCACCAACACAAGTGCGAAAAGTGGTTTTTCAACACTAACACAAGTGCGAAAAGTGGTTTTTCAACACTAACACAAGTGCGAAAGGTGGTTTTTGAACACTAACACAAGTGCGAAAAGTGGATTTTCCACACTAATACAAGTGCAAAAGTGGTTTCCTGCACCAACACAAGTGCGAAAAGTGGTTTTTCAACACTAACACAAGTGCGAAAAGTGGTTTTTCAACACCAACACAAGTGCGAAAAGTGGTTTTTCCAAACTAATACAAGTGCAAAAGTGGTTTCCTGCACCAACACAAGTGCGAAAAGTGGTTTTTCAACACTAACACAAGTGCGAAAAGTGGTTTTTCAACACTATCACAAGTGCAAAAAGTGTTTTTTCCACACTAATACAAGTGCAAAAGTGGTTTCCTGCACCAACACAAGTGCGAAAAGTGGTTTTTCAACACTAACACAAGTGCGAAAAGTGTTTTTTCCACACTAATACAAGTGCAAAAGTGGTTTCCTGCACCAACACAAGTGCGAAAAGTGGTTTTTCAACACTAACACAAGTGCGAAAAGTGGTTTTTCCACACTAATACAAGTGCAAAAGTGGTTTCCTGCAACAACACAAGTGCGAAAAGTGGTTTTTCAACACTAACACAAGTGCGAAAAGTGGTTTTTCAACACTATCACAAGTGCAAAAAGTGTTTTTTCCACACTAATACAAGTGCAAAAGTGGTTTCCTGCACCAACACAAGTGCGAAAAGTGGTTTTTCAACACTAACACAAGTGCGAAAAGTGGTTTTTCAACACTAACACAAGTGCGAAAAGTGTTTTTTCCACACTAATACAAGTGCAAAAGTGGTTTCCTGCACCAACACAATTGCAAAAAGTGGTTTTCAATACTAACACAAGTGCGAAAAGTGGTTTTTCCACACTAATACAAGTGCAAAAGTGGTTTCCTGCAACAACACAAGTGCGAAAAGTGGTTTTTCAACACTAACACAAGTGCGAAAAGTGGTTTTTCAACACTATCACAAGTGCAAAAAGTGTTTTTTCCACACTAATACAAGTGCAAAAGTGGTTTCCTGCACCAACACAAGTGCGAAAAGTGGTTTTTCAACACTAACACAAGTGCGAAAAGTGGTTTTTCAACACTAACACAAGTGCGAAAAGTGGTTTTTCAACGCTATCACAAGTGCAAAAAGTGTTTTTTCCACACTAATACAAGTGCAAAAGTGGTTTCCTGCACCAACACAAGTGCGAAAAGTGGTTTTTCAACACTAACACAAGTGCGAAAAGTGGTTTTTCAACACTAACACAAGTGCGAAAAGTGGTTTTTCAACACTAACACAAGTGCGAAAAGTGGTTTTTCAACGCTATCACAAGTGCAAAAAGTGTTTTTTCCACACTAATACAAGTGCAAAAGTGGTTTCCTGCACCAACACAAGTGCGAAAAGTGGTTTTTCAACACTAACACAAGTGCGAAAAGTGGCTTTTCAACACTAACACAAGTGCAAAAAGTGTTTTTTCCACACTAATACAAGTGCAAAAGTGGTTTCCTGCACCAACACAAGTGCGAAAAGTGGTTTTTCAACACTAACACAAGTGCGAAAAGTGGTTTTTCAACAGTAACACAAGTGCGAAAAGTGGTTTTCCAACACTAACACAAGTTCGAAACGTGGTTTTTCAACACTAACACAGGTGCGAAAAGTGTTTTTTCCACACTAATACAAGTGCAAAAGTGGTTTCCTGCACCAACACAAGTGCGAAATGTGGTTTTTCAACACTAACACAAGTGCGAAAAGTGGTTTTTCAACACTAACACAAGTGCGAAAAGTCGTTTTTCAACACTAACACAAGTGCGAAAAGTGGTTTTTCCACACTAATACAAGTGCAAAAGTGGTTTCCTGCACCAACACAAGTGCGAAAAGTGGTTTTTCAACACTAACACAAGTGCGAAAAGTGGTTTTTCAACACTAACACAAGTGCGAAAAGTGGTTTTTCCACACTAATACAAGTGCAAAAGTGGTTTCCTGCACCAACACAAGTGCGAAAAGTGGTTTTTCAACACTAACACAAGTGCGAAAAGTGGTTTTTCAACACTATCACAAGTGCATAAAGTGTTTTTTCCACACTAATACAAGTGCAAAAGTGGTTTCCTGCACCAACACAAGTGCGAAAAGTGGTTTTTCAACACTAACACAAGTGCGAAAAGTGGTTTTTCAACACTAACACAAGTGCGAAAAGTGGTTTTTGAACACTAACACAAGTGCAAAAAGTGTTTTTTCCACACTAATACAAGTGCAAAAGTGGTTTCCTGCACCAACACAAGTGCGAAAAGTGGTTTTTCAACACTAACACAAGTGTGAAAAGTGATTTTTCAACACTAACACAAGTGCGAAAAGTGGTTTTTCAACACTAACACAAGTGCGAAAAGTGTTTTTTCCACACTAATACAAGTGCAAAAGTGGTTTCCTGCACCAACACATGTGCGAAAAGTGGTTTTTCAACACTAACACAAGTGCGAAAAGTGGTTTTTCAACACCAACACAAGTGCGAAAAGTGGTTTTTCCAAACTAATACAAGTGCAAAAGTGGTTTCCTGCACCAACACAAGTGCGAAAAGTGGTTTTTCAACACTAACACAAGTGCGAAAAGTGGTTTTTCAACACTATCACAAGTGCAAAAAGTGTTTTTTCCACACTAATACAAGTGCAAAAGTGGTTTCCTGCACCAACACAAGTGCGAAAAGTGGTTTTTCAACACTAACACAAGTGCGAAAAGTGTTTTTTCCACACTAATACAAGTGCAAAAGTGGTTTCCTGCACCAACACAAGTGCGAAAAGTGGTTTTTCAACACTAACACAAGTGCGAAAAGTGGTTTTTCCACACTAATACAAGTGCAAAAGTGGTTTCCTGCAACAACACAAGTGCGAAAAGTGGTTTTTCAACACTAACACAAGTGCGAAAAGTGGTTTTTCAACACTATCACAAGTGCAAAAAGTGTTTTTTCCACACTAATACAAGTGCAAAAGTGGTTTCCTGCACCAACACAAGTGCGAAAAGTGGTTTTTCAACACTAACACAAGTGCGAAAAGTGGTTTTTCAACACTAACACAAGTGCGAAAAGTGTTTTTTCCACACTAATACAAGTGCAAAAGTGGTTTCCTGCACCAACACAAGTGCAAAAAGTGGTTTTTCAATTCTAACACAAGTGCGAAAAGTGGTTTTTCCACACTAATACAAGTGCAAAAGTGGTTTCCTGCACCAACACATGTGCGAAAAGTGGTTTTTCAACACTAACACATGTGCGAAAAGTGGTTTTTCAACACTAACACAAGTGCGAAAAGTGGTTTTTCAACACTATCACAAGTGCAAAAAGTGTTTTTTTCCACACAAGTGCAAAAGTGGTTTCCTGCACTAACACAAGTGCGAAAAGTGGTTTTTCAACACTAACACAAGTGCGAAAAGTGGTTTTTCAACACTAACACAAGTGCGAAAAGTGGTTTTTCAACACTAACACAAGTGCGAAAAGTGGTTTTTCCACACTAATACAAGTGCAAAAGTGGTTTCCTGCACCAACACAAGTGCGAAAAGTGGGTTTTCAACACTAACACAAGTGCGAAAAGTGGTTTTTCAACACTATCACAGGTGCAAAAAGTGTTTTTTCCACACTAATACAAGTGCAAAAGTGGTTTCCTGCACCAACACAAGTGCGAAAAGTGGTTTTTCAACACTAACACAAGTGCGAAAAGTGGTTTTTCAACACTATCACAAGTGCAAAAAGTGTTTTTTCCACACTAATACAAGTGCAAAAGTGGTTTCCTGCACCAACACAAGTGCGAAAAGTGGTTTTTCAACACTAACACAAGTGCGAAAAGTGGTTTTTCAACGCTATCACAAGTGCAAAAAGTGTTTTTTCCACACTAATACAAGTGCAAAAGTGGTTTCCTGCACCAACACAAGTGCGTAAAGTGGTTTTTCAACACTAACACAAGTGCGAAAAGTGATTTTTCAACACTAACACAAGTGCGAAAAGTGGTTTTTCAACACTAACACAAGTGCGAAAAGTGTTTTTTCCACACTAATACAAGTGCAAAAGTGGTTTCCTGCACCAACACAAGTGCGAAAAGTGGTTTTTCAACACTAACACAAGTGCGAAAAGTGGTTTTTCAACACCAACACAAGTGCGAAAAGTGGTTTTTCCAAACTAATACAAGTGCAAAAGTGGTTTCCTGCACCAACACAAGTGCGAAAAGTGGTTTTTCAACACTAACACAAGTGCGAAAAGTGGTTTTTCAACACTATCACAAGTGCAAAAAGTGTTTTTTCCACACTAATACAAGTGCAAAAGTGGTTTCCTGCACCAACACAAGTGCGAAAAGTGGTTTTTCAACACTAACACAAGTGCGAAAAGTGTTTTTTCCACACTAATACAAGTGCAAAAGTGGTTTCCTGCACCAACACAAGTGCGAAAAGTGCTTTTTCAACACTAACACAAGTGCGAAAAGTGGTTTTTCCACACTAATACAAGTGCAAAAGTGGTTTCCTGCAACAACACAAGTGCGAAAAGTGGTTTTTCAACACTAACACAAGTGCGAAAAGTGGTTTTTCAACACTATCACAAGTGCAAAAAGTGTTTTTTCCACACTAATACAAGTGCAAAAGTGGTTTCCTGCACCAACACAAGTGCGAAAAGTGGTTTTTCAACACTAACACAAGTGCGAAAAGTGGTTTTTCAACACTAACACAAGTGCGAAAAGTGGTTTTTCAACACTATCACAAGTGCAAAAAGTGTTTTTTCCACACTAATACAAGTGCAAAAGTGGTTTCCTGCAGCAACACAAGTGCGAAAAGTGGTTTTTCAACACTAACACAAGTGCGAAAAGTGGTTTTTCAACACTAACACAAGTGCAAAAAGTGTTTTTTCCACACTAATACAAGTGCAAAAGTGGTTTCCTGCACCAACACAAGTGCGAAAAGTGGTTTTTCAACACTAACACAAGTGCGAAAAGTGGTTTTTCAACAGTAACACAAGTGCGAAAACTGGTTTTTCAACACTAACACAAGTTCGAAACGTGGTTTTTCAACACTAACACAGGTGCGAAAAGTGTTTTTTCCACACTAATACAAGTGCAAAAGTGGTTTCCTGCACCAACACAAGTGCGAAATGTGGTTTTTCAACACTAACACAAGTGCGAAAAGTGGTTTTTCAACACTAACACAAGTGTGAAAAGTCGTTTTTCAACACTAACACAAGTGCGAAAAGTGGTTTTTCCACACTAATACAAGTGCAAAAGTGGTTTCCTGCACCAACACAAGTGCGAAAAGTGGTTTTTCAACACTAACACAAGTGCGAAAAGTGGTTTTTCAACACTAACACAAGTGCGAAAAGTGGTTTTTCCACACTAATACAAGTGCAAAAGTGGTTTCCTGCACCAACACAAGTGCGAAAAGTGGTTTTTCAACACTAACACAAGTGCGAAAAGTGGTTTTTCAACACTATCACAAGTGCATAAAGTGTTTTTTCCACACTAATACAAGTGCAAAAGTGGTTTCCTGCACCAACACAAGTGCGAAAAGTGGTTTTTCAACACTAACACAAGTGCGAAAAGTGGTTTTTCAACACTAACACAAGTGCGAAAAGTGGTTTTTGAACACTAACACAAGTGCAAAAAGTGTTTTTTCCACACTAATACAAGTGCAAAAGTGGTTTCCTGCACCAACACAAGTGCGAAAAGTGGCTTTTCAACACTAACACAAGTGCGAAAAGTGGTTTTTCAACACTAACACAAGTGCGAAAAGTGGTTTTTCAACGCTATCACAAGTGCAAAAAGTGTTTTTTCCACACTAATACAAGTGCAAAAGTGGTTTCCTGCACCAACACAAGTGCGAAAAGTGGTTTTTCAACACTAACACAAGTGTGAAAAGTGATTTTTCAACACTAACACAAGTGCGAAAAGTGGTTTTTCAACACTAACACAAGTGCGAAAAGTGTTTTTTCCACACTAATACAAGTGCAAAAGTGGTTTCCTGCACCAACACAAGTGCGAAAAGTGGTTTTTCAACACTAACACAAGTGCGAAAAGTGGTTTTTCAACACCAACACAAGTGCGAAAAGTGGTTTTTCCAAACTAATACAAGTGCAAAAGTGGTTTCCTGCACCAACACAAGTGCGAAAAGTGGTTTTTCAACACTAACACAAGTGCGAAAAGTGGTTTTTCAACACTATCACAAGTGCAAAAAGTGTTTTTTCCACACTAATACAAGTGCAAAAGTGGTTTCCTGCACCAACACAAGTGCGAAAAGTGGTTTTTCAACACTAACACAAGTGCGAAAAGTGTTTTTTCCACACTAATACAAGTGCAAAAGTGGTTTCCTGCACCAACACAAGTGCGAAAAGTGGTTTTTCAACACTAACACAAGTGCGAAAAGTGGTTTTTCCACACTAATACAAGTGCAAAAGTGGTTTCCTGCAACAACACAAGTGCGAAAAGTGGTTTTTCAACACTAACACAAGTGCGAAAAGTGGTTTTTCAACACTATCACAAGTGCAAAAAGTGTTTTTTCCACACTAATACAAGTGCAAAAGTGGTTTCCTGCACCAACACAAGTGCGAAAAGTGGTTTTTCAACACTAACACAAGTGCGAAAAGTGGTTTTTCAACACTAACACAAGTGCGAAAAGTGTTTTTTCCACACTAATACAAGTGCAAAAGTGGTTTCCTGCACCAACACAAGTGCAAAAAGTGGTTTTTCAATACTAACACAAGTGCGAAAAGTGGTTTTTCCACACTAATACAAGTGCAAAAGTGGTTTCCTGCAACAACACAAGTGCGAAAAGTGGTTTTTCAACACTAACACAAGTGCGAAAAGTGGTTTTTCAACACTATCACAAGTGCAAAAAGTGTTTTTCCACACTAATACAAGTGCAAAAGTGGTTTCCTGCACCAACACAAGTGCGAAAAGTGGTTTTTCAACACTAACACAAGTGCGAAAAGTGGTTTTTCAACACTAACACAAGTGCGAAAAGTGGTTTTTCAACACTATCACAAGTGCAAAAAGTGTTTTTTCCACACTAATACAAGTGCAAAAGTGGTTTCCTGCACCAACACAAGTGCGAAAAGTGGTTTTTCAACACTAATACAAGTGCGAAAAGTGGTTTTTCAACACTAACACAAGTGCAAAAAGTGTTTTTTCCACACTAATACAAGTGCAAAAGTGGTTTCCTGCACCAACACAAGTGCGAAAAGTGGTTTTTCAACACTAACACAAGTGTGAAAAGTGGTTTTTCCACACTAATACAAGTGCAAAAGTGGTTTCCTGCAACAACACAAGTGCGAAAAGTGGTTTTTCAACACTAACACAAGTGCGAAAAGTGGTTTTTCAACACTATCACAAGTGCAAAAAGTGTTTTTTCCACACTAACACAAGTGCAAAAGTGGTTTCCTGCACCAACACAAGTGCGAAAAGTGGTTTTTCAACACTAACACAAGTGCGAAAAGTGTTTTTTCCACACTAATACAAGTGCAAAAGTGGTTTCCTGCACCAACACAAGTGCAAAAAGTGGTTTTTCAATACTAACACAAGTGCGAAAAGTGGTTTTTCCACACTAATACAAGTGCAAAAGTGGTTTCCTGCAACAACACAAGTGCGAAAAGTGGTTTTTCAACACTAACACAAGTGCGAAAAGTGGTTTTTCAACACTATCACAAGTGCAAAAAGTGTTTTTTCCACACTAATACAAGTGCAAAAGTGGTTTCCTGCAACAACACAAGTGCGAAAAGTGGTTTTTCAACACTAATACAAGTGCGAAAAGTGGTTTTTCAACACTAACACAAGTGCAAAAAGTGTTTTTTCCACACGAATACAAGTGCAAAAGTGGTTTCCTGCACCAACACAAGTGCGAAAAGTGGTTTTTCAACACTAACACAAGTGCGAAAAGTGGTTTTGCAACACTAACACAAGTGCTAAAAAGTGGTTTTTCAACATTATCACAAGTGCAAAAAGTGTTTTTTCCACACTAATACAAGTGCAAAAGTGGTTTCCTGCACCAACACAAGTGCGAAAAGTCGTTTTTCAACACTAACACAAGTGCGAAAAGTGGTTTTTCCACACTAATACAAGTGCAAAACTGGTTTACTGCACCAACACAAGTGCGAAATGTGGTTTTTCAACACTAACACAAGTGCGAAAAGTGGTTTTTCAACACTAACACAAGTGCGAAAAGTGGTTTTTCCACACTAATACAAGTGCAAAAGTGGTTTCCTGCACCAACACAAGTGCGAAAAGTGGTTTTTCAACACTAACACAAGTGCGAAAAGTGGTTTTTCAACACTATCACAAGTGCAAAAAGTGTTTTTTCCACACTAATACAAGTGCAAAAGTGGTTTCCTGCACCAACACGAGTGCGAAAAGTGGTTTTTCAACACTAACACAAGTGCGAAAAGTGGTTTTTCAACACTAACACAAGTACGAAAAGTGGTTTTTCAACACTAACACAAGTGCGAAAAGTGGTTTTTCCACACGAATACAAGTGCAAAAGTGGTTTCCTGCACCAACACAAGTGCGAAAAGTGGTTTTTCAACACTATCACAAGTGCAAAAAGTGTTTTTCCACACTAATACAAGTGCAAAAGTGGTTTCCTGCACCAACACAAGTGCGAAAAGTGTTTTTTCAACACTAACACAAGTGCAAAAAGTGGTTTTTCAACACTAACACAAGTGCGAAGAGTGTTTTTCCACACTAATACAAGTGCAAAAGTGGTTTCCTGCACCAACACAAGTGCGAAAAGTGGTTTTTCAACACTAACACAAGTGCAAAAAGTGTTTTTTCAACACTAACACAAGGGCAAAAAGTGGTTTTTCAACACTAACACAAGTGCGAAAAGTGTTTTTTCCACACTAATACAAGTGCAAAAGTGGTTTCCTGCACCAACACAAGTGCGAAAAGTGGTTTTTCAACACTAACACAAGTGCAAAAAGTGGTTTTTCTACACTAACACAAGTGCGAAAAGTGTTTTTTCCACACTAATACAAGTGCAAAAGTGGTTTCCTGCACCAACACAAGTGCGAAAAGTGGTTTTTCAACACTAACACAAGTGCGAAAAGTGGTTTTTCAACACTAACACAAGTGCGAAAAGTGTTTTTTCCACACTAATACAAGTGCAAAAGTGGTTTCCTGCACCAACACAAGTGCGAAAAGTGGTTTTTCAACACTAACACAAGTGCGAAAAGTGGTTTTTCAACACTAACACAAGTGCGAAAAGTGGTTTTTCAACACTATCACAAGTGCAAAAAGTGTTTTTTTCCACACAAGTGCAAAAGTGGTTTCCTGCACTAACACAAGTGCGAAAAGTGGTTTTTCAACACTAACACAAGTGCGAAAAGTGTTTTTTCCACACTAATACAAGTGCAAAAGTGGTTTCCTGCACCAACACAAGTGCGAAAAGTGGTTTTTCAACACTAACACAAGTGCGAAAAGTGGTTTTTCAACACTATCACAAGTGCAAAAAGTGTTTTTTCCACACTAATACAAGTGCAAAAGTGGTTTCCTGCACCAACACAAGTGTGAAAAGTGGTTTTTCAACACTAACACAAGTGCGAAAAGTGGTTTTTCAACACTAACACAAGTGCAAAAGTGGTTTTTCCACACTAATACAAGTGCAAAAGTGGTTTCCTGCACCAACACAAGTGCGAAAAGTGGTTTTTCAACACTAACACAAGTGCGAAAAGTGGTTTTTCAACACTATCACAAGTGCATAAAGTGTTTTTTCCACACTAATACAAGTGCAAAAGTGGTTTCCTGCACCAACACAAGTGCGAAAAGTGGTTTTTCAACACTAACACAAGTGCAAAAAGTGGTTTTTCAACACTAACACAAGTGCGAAAAGTGGTTTTTGAACACTAACACAAGTGCAAAAAGTGTTTTTTCCACACTAATACAAGTGCAAAAGTGGTTTCCTGCACCAACACAAGTGCGAAAAGTGGCTTTTCAACACTAACACAAGTGCGAAAAGTGGTTTTTCAACACTAACACAAGTGCGAAAAGTGGTTTTTCAACGCTATCACAAGTGCAAAAAGTGTTTTTTCCACACTAATACAAGTGCAAAAGTGGTTTCCTGCACCAACACAAGTGCGAAAAGTGGTTTTTCAACACTAACACAAGTGTGAAAAGTGATTTTTCAACACTAACACAAGTGCGAAAAGTGGTTTTTCAACACTAACACAAGTGCGAAAAGTGTTTTTTCCACACTAATACAAGTGCAAAAGTGGTTTCCTGCACCAACACAAGTGCGAAAAGTGGTTTTTCAACACTAACACAAGTGCGAAAAGTGGTTTTTCAACACCAACACAAGTGCGAAAAGTGGTTTTTCCAAACTAATACAAGTGCAAAAGTGGTTTCCTGCACCAACACAAGTGCGAAAAGTGGTTTTTCAACACTAACACAAGTGCGAAAAGTGGTTTTTCAACACTATCACAAGTGCAAAAAGTGTTTTTTCCACACTAATACAAGTGCAAAAGTGGTTTCCTGCACCAACACAAGTGCGAAAAGTGGTTTTTCAACACTAACACAAGTGCGAAAAGTGTTTTTTCCACACTAATACAAGTGCAAAAGTGGTTTCCTGCACCAACACAAGTGCGAAAAGTGGTTTTTCAACACTAACACAAGTGCGAAAAGTGGTTTTTCAACACTAACACAAGTGCGAAAAGTGTTTTTTCCACACTAATACAAGTGCAAAAGTGGTTTCCTGCACCAACACAAGTGCAAAAAGTGGTTTTTCAATACTAACACAAGTGCGAAAAGTGGTTTTTCCACACTAATACAAGTGCAAAAGTGGTTTCCTGCAACAACACAAGTGCGAAAAGTGGTTTTTCAACACTAACACAAGTGCGAAAAGTGGTTTTTCAACACTATCACAAGTGCAAAAAGTGTTTTTTCCACACTAATACAAGTGCAAAAGTGGTTTCCTGCACCAACACAAGTGCGAAAAGTGGTTTTTCAACACTAACACAAGTGCGAAAAGTGGTTTTTCAACACTAACACAAGTGCGAAAAGTGGTTTTTCAACACTATCACAAGTGCAAAAAGTGTTTTTTCCACACTAATACAAGTGCAAAAGTGGTTTCCTGCACCAACACAAGTGCGAAAAGTGGTTTTTCAACACTAATACAAGTGCGAAAAGTGGTTTTTCAACACTAACACAAGTGCAAAAAGTGTTTTTTCCACACTAATACAAGTGCAAAAGTGGTTTCCTGCACCAACACAAGTGCGAAAAGTGGTTTTTCAACACTAACACAAGTGTGAAAAGTGGTTTTTCCACACTAATACAAGTGCAAAAGTGGTTTCCTGCAACAACACAAGTGCGAAAAGTGGTTTTTCAACACTAACACAAGTGCGAAAAGTGGTTTTTCAACACTATCACAAGTGCAAAAAGTGTTTTTTCCACACTAACACAAGTGCAAAAGTGGTTTCCTGCACCAACACAAGTGCGAAAAGTGGTTTTTCAACACTAACACAAGTGCGAAAAGTGTTTTTTCCACACTAATACAAGTGCAAAAGTGGTTTCCTGCACCAACACAAGTGCAAAAAGTGGTTTTTCAATACTAACACAAGTGCGAAAAGTGGTTTTTCCACACTAATACAAGTGCAAAAGTGGTTTCCTGCAACAACACAAGTGCGAAAAGTGGTTTTTCAACACTAACACAAGTGCGAAAAGTGGTTTTTCAACACTATCACAAGTGCAAAAAGTGTTTTTTCCACACTAATACAAGTGCAAAAGTGGTTTCCTGCAACAACACAAGTGCGAAAAGTGGTTTTTCAACACTAATACAAGTGCGAAAAGTGGTTTTTCAACACTAACACAAGTGCAAAAAGTGTTTTTTCCACACGAATACAAGTGCAAAAGTGGTTTCCTGCACCAACACAAGTGCGAAAAGTGGTTTTTCAACACTAACACAAGTGCGAAAAGTGGTTTTGCAACACTAACACAAGTGCTAAAAAGTGGTTTTTCAACATTATCACAAGTGCAAAAAGTGTTTTTTCCACACTAATACAAGTGCAAAAGTGGTTTCCTGCACCAACACAAGTGCGAAAAGTCGTTTTTCAACACTAACACAAGTGCGAAAAGTGGTTTTTCCACACTAATACAAGTGCAAAACTGGTTTACTGCACCAACACAAGTGCGAAAAGTGGTTTTTCAACACTAACACAAGTGCGAAAAGTGGTTTTTCAACACTAACACAAGTGCGAAAAGTGGTTTTTCCACACTAATACAAGTGCAAAAGTGGTTTCCTGCACCAACACAAGTGCGAAAAGTGGTTTTTCAACACTAACACAAGTGCGAAAAGTGGTTTTTCAACACTATCACAAGTGCAAAAAGTGTTTTTTCCACACTAATACAAGTGCAAAAGTGGTTTCCTGCACCAACACGAGTGCGAAAAGTGGTTTTTCAACACTAACACAAGTGCGAAAAGTGGTTTTTCAACACTAACACAAGTACGAAAAGTGGTTTTTCAACACTAACACAAGTGCGAAAAGTGGTTTTTCCACACTAATACAAGTGCAAAAGTGGTTTCCTGCACCAACACAAGTGCGAAAAGTGGTTTTTCAACACTATCACAAGTGCAAAAAGTGTTTTTCCACACTAATACAAGTGCAAAAGTGGTTTCCTGCACCAACACAAGTGCGAAAAGTGTTTTTTCAACACTAACACAAGTGCAAAAAGTGGTTTTTCAACACTAACACAAGTGCGAAGAGTGTTTTTCCACACTAATACAAGTGCAAAAGTGGTTTCCTGCACCAACACAAGTGCGAAAAGTGGTTTTTCAACACTAACACAAGTGCAAAAAGTGTTTTTTCAACACTAACACAAGGGCAAAAAGTGGTTTTTCAACACTAACACAAGTGCGAAAAGTGTTTTTTCCACACTAATACAAGTGCAAAAGTGGTTTCCTGCACCAACACAAGTGCGAAAAGTGGTTTTTCAACACTAACACAAGTGCAAAAAGTGGTTTTTCTACACTAACACAAGTGCGAAAAGTGTTTTTTCCACACTAATACAAGTGCAAAAGTGGTTTCCTGCACCAACACAAGTGCGAAAAGTGGTTTTTCAACACTAACACAAGTGCGAAAAGTGGTTTTTCAACACTAACACAAGTGCGAAAAGTGTTTTTTCCACACTAATACAAGTGCAAAAGTGGTTTCCTGCACCAACACAAGTGCGAAAAGTGGTTTTTCAACACTAACACAAGTGCGAAAAGTGGTTTTTCAACACTAACACAAGTGCGAAAAGTGGTTTTTCAACACTATCACAAGTGCAAAAAGTGTTTTTTTCCACACAAGTGCAAAAGTGGTTTCCTGCACTAACACAAGTGCGAAAAGTGGTTTTTCAACACTAACACAAGTGCGAAAAGTGTTTTTTCCACACTAATACAAGTGCAAAAGTGGTTTCCTGCACCAACACAAGTGCGAAAAGTGGTTTTTCAACACTAACACAAGTGCGAAAAGTGGTTTTTCAACACTATCACAAGTGCAAAAAGTGTTTTTTCCACACTAATACAAGTGCAAAAGTGGTTTCCTGCACCAACACAAGTGTGAAAAGTGGTTTTTCAACACTAACACAAGTGCGAAAAGTGGTTTTTCAACACTAACACAAGTGCGAAAAGTGGTTTTTCAACACTATCACAAGTGTAAAAAGTGTTTTTTTTTCACACAAGTGCAAAAGTGGTTTCCTGCACTAACACAAGTGCGAAAAGTGGTTTTTCAACACTAACACAAGTGCGAAAAGTGGTTTTTCAACACTAACACAAGTGCGAAAAGTGGTTTTTCAACACTAACACAAGTGCGAAAAGTGGTTTTTCCACACTAATACAAGTGCAAAAGTGGTTTCCTGCACCAACACAAGTTCGAAAAGTGGTTTTTCAACACTAACACAAGTGCAAAAAGTGTTTTTTCCACACTAATACAAGTGCAAAAGTGGTTTCCTGCACCAACACAAGTGCGAAAAGTGGTTTTTCAACACTAACACAAGTGCGAAAAGTGGTTTTTCAACACTAACACAAGTGCGAAAAGTGGTTTTTCAACACTATCACAAGTGCAAAAAGTGTTTTTTCCACACTAATACAAGTGCAAAAGTGGTTTCCTGCACCAACACAAGTGCGAAAAGTGGTTTTTCAACACTAACACAAGTGCGAAAAGTGGTTTTTCAACACTAACACAAGTGCGAAAAGTGGTTTTTCAACGCTATCACAAGTGCAAAAAGTGTTTTTTCCACACTAATACAAGTGCAAAAGTGGTTTCCTGCACCAACACAAGTGCGAAAAGTGGTTTTTCAACACTAACACAAGTGCGAAAAGTGATTTTTCAACACTAACACAAGTGCGAAAAGTGGTTTTTCAACACTAACACAAGTGCGAAAAGTGTTTTTTCCACAGTAATACAAGTGCAAAAGTGGTTTCCTGCACCAACACAAGTGCGAAAAGTGGTTTTTCAACACTAACACAAGTGCGAAAAGTGGTTTTTTAACACCAACACAAGTGCGAAAAGTGGTTTTTCCAAACTAATACAAGTGCAAAAGTGGTTTCCTGCACCAACACAAGTGCGAAAAGTGGTTTTTCAACACTAACACAAGTGCGAAAAGTGGTTTTTCAACACTATCACAAGTGCAAAAAGTGTTTTTTCCACACTAATACAAGTGCAAAAGTGGTTTCCTGCACCAACACAAGTGCGAAAAGTGGTTTTTCAACACTATCACAAGTGCGAAAATTGTTTTTTCCACACTAATACAAGTGCAAAAGTGGTTTCCTGCACCAACACAAGTGCGAAAAGTGGTTTTTCAACACTAACACAAGTGCGAAAAGTGGTTTTTCAACACCAACACAAGTGCGAAAAGTGGTTTTTCCAAACTAATACAAGTGCAAAAGTGGTTTCCTGCACCAACACAAGTGCGAAAAGTGGTTTTTCAACACTAACACAAGTGCGAAAAGTGGTTTTTCAACACTAACACAAGTGCGAAAAGTGGTTTTTCAACACTAACACAAGTGCGAAAAGTGTTTTTTCCACACTAATACAAGTGCAAAAGTGGTTTCCTGCACCAACACAAGTGCGAAAAGTGGTTTTTCAACACTAACACAAGTGCGAAAAGTGGTTTTTCAACACTAACACAAGTGCGAAAAGTGGTTTTTCAACACTATCACAAGTGCAAAAAGTGTTTTTTTCCACACAAGTGCAAAAGTGGTTTCCTGCACTAACACAAGTGCGAAAAGTGGTTTTTCAACACTAACACAAGTGCGAAAAGTGTTTTTTCCACACTAATACAAGTGCAAAAGTGGTTTCCTGCACCAACACAAGTGCGAAAAGTGGTTTTTCAACACTAACACAAGTGCGAAAAGTGGTTTTTCAACACTATCACAAGTGCAAAAAGTGTTTTTTCCACACTAATACAAGTGCAAAAGTGGTTTCCTGCACCAACACAAGTGTGAAAAGTGGTTTTTCAACACTAACACAAGTGCGAAAAGTGGTTTTTCAACACTAACACAAGTGCGAAAAGTGGTTTTTCAACACTATCACAAGTGTAAAAAGTGTTTTTTTTTCACACAAGTGCAAAAGTGGTTTCCTGCACTAACACAAGTGCGAAAAGTGGTTTTTCAACACTAACACAAGTGCGAAAAGTGGTTTTTCAACACTAACACAAGTGCGAAAAGTGGTTTTTCAACACTAACACAAGTGCAAAAAGTGGTTTTTCCACACTAATACAAGTGCAAAAGTGGTTTCCTGCACCAACACAAGTTCGAAAAGTGGTTTTTCAACACTAACACAAGTGCAAAAAGTGTTTTTTCCACACTAATACAAGTGCAAAAGTGGTTTCCTGCACCAACACAAGTGCGAAAAGTGGTTTTTCAACACTAACACAAGTGCGAAAAGTGGTTTTTCAACACTAACACAAGTGCGAAAAGTGGTTTTTCAACACTATCACAAGTGCAAAAAGTGTTTTTTCCACACTAATACAAGTGCAAAAGTGGTTTCCTGCACCAACACAAGTGCGAAAAGTGGTTTTTCAACACTAACACAAGTGCGAAAAGTGGTTTTTCAACACTAACACAAGTGCGAAAAGTGGTTTTTCAACGCTATCACAAGTGCAAAAAGTGTTTTTTCCACACTAATACAAGTGCAAAAGTGGTTTCCTGCACCAACACAAGTGCGAAAAGTGGTTTTTCAACACTAACACAAGTGCGAAAAGTGATTTTTCAACACTAACACAAGTGCGAAAAGTGGTTTTTCAACACTAACACAAGTGCGAAAAGTGTTTTTTCCACAGTAATACAAGTGCAAAAGTGGTTTCCTGCACCAACACAAGTGCGAAAAGTGGTTTTTCAACACTAACACAAGTGCGAAAAGTGGTTTTTTAACACCAACACAAGTGCGAAAAGTGGTTTTTCCAAACTAATACAAGTGCAAAAGTGGTTTCCTGCACCAACACAAGTGCGAAAAGTGGTTTTTCAACACTAACACAAGTGCGAAAAGTGGTTTTTCAACACTATCACAAGTGCAAAAAGTGTTTTTTCCACACTAATACAAGTGCAAAAGTGGTTTCCTGCACCAACACAAGTGCGAAAAGTGGTTTTTCAACACTATCACAAGTGCGAAAATTGTTTTTTCCACACTAATACAAGTGCAAAAGTGGTTTCCTGCACCAACACAAGTGCGAAAAGTGGTTTTTCAACACTAACACAAGTGCGAAAAGTGGTTTTTCAACACCAACACAAGTGCGAAAAGTGGTTTTTCCAAACTAATACAAGTGCAAAAGTGGTTTCCTGCACCAACACAAGTGCGAAAAGTGGTTTTTCAACACTAACACAAGTGCGAAAAGTGCTTTTTCAACACTATCGCAAGTGCAAAAAGTGTTTTTTCCACACTAATACAAGTGCAAAAGTGGTTTCCTGCACCAACACAAGTGCGAAAAGTGGTTTTTCAACACTAACACAAGTGCGAAAAGTGTTTTTTCCACACTAATACAAGTGCAAAAGTGGTTTCCTGCACCAACACAAGTGCGAAAAGTGGTTTTTCAACACTAACACAAGTGCGAAAAGTGGTTTTTCCACACTAATACAAGTGCAAAAGTGGTTTCCTGCAACAACACAAGTGCGAAAACTGGTTTTTCAACACTAACACAAGTGCGAAAAGTGGTTTTTCAACACTATCACAAGTGCAAAAAGTGTTTTTTCCACACTAATACAAGTGCAAAAGTGGTTTCCTGCACCAACACAAGTGCGAAAAGTGGTTTTTCAACACTAACACAAGTGCGAAAAGTGGTTTTTCAACACTAACACAAGTGCGAAAAGTGGTTTTTCAACGCTATCACAAGTGCAAAAAGTGTTTTTTCCACACTAATACAAGTGCAAAAGTGGTTTCCTGCACCAACACAAGTGCGAAAAGTGGTTTTTCAACACTAACACAAGTGTGAAAAGTGATTTTTCAACACTAACACAAGTGCGAAAAGTGGTTTTTCAACACTAACACAAGTGCGAAAAGTGTTTTTTCCACACTAATACAAGTGCAAAAGTGGTTTCCTGCACCAACACAAGTGCGAAAAGTGGTTTTTCAACACTAACACAAGTGCGAAAAGTGGTTTTTCAACACCAACACAAGTGCGAAAAGTGGTTTTTCCAAACTAATACAAGTGCAAAAGTGGTTTCCTGCACCAACACAAGTGCGAAAAGTGGTTTTTCAACACTAACACAAGTGCGAAAAGTGGTTTTTCAACACTATCACAAGTGCAAAAAGTGTTTTTTCCACACTAATACAAGTGCAAAAGTGGTTTCCTGCACCAACACAAGTGCGAAAAGTGGTTTTTCAACACTAACACAAGTGCGAAAAGTGTTTTTTCCACACTAATACAAGTGCAAAAGTGGTTTCCTGCACCAACACAAGTGCGAAAAGTGGTTTTTCAACACTAACACAAGTGCGAAAAGTGGTTTTTCCACACTAATACAAGTGCAAAAGTGGTTTCCTGCAACAACACAAGTGCGAAAAGTGGTTTTTCAACACTAACACAAGTGCGAAAAGTGGTTTTTCAACACTATCACAAGTGCAAAAAGTGTTTTTTCCACACTAATACAAGTGCAAAAGTGGTTACCTGCACCAACACAAGTGCGAAAAGTGGTTTTTCAACACTAACACAAGTGCGAAAAGTGGTTTTTCAACACTAACACAAGTACGAAAAGTGGTTTTTCAACACTAACACAAGTGCGAAAAGTGGTTTTTCCACACTAATACAAGTGCAAAAGTGGTTTCCTGCACCAACACAAGTGCGAAAAGTGGTTTTTCAACACTATCACAAGTGCAAAAAGTGTTTTTCCACACTAATACAAGTGCAAAAGTGTTTTCCTGCACCAACACAAGTGCGAAAAGTGGTTTTTCAACACTAACACAAGTGCAAAAAGTGTTTTTCCACACTAATACAAGTGCAAAAGTGGTTTCCTGCACCAACACAAGTGCGAAAAGTGGTTTTTCAACACTAACACAAGTGCAAAAGTGGTTTTTCAACACTAACACAAGTGCGAAAAGTGTTTTTCCACACTAATACAAGTGCAAAAGTGGTTTCCTGCACCAACACAAGTGCGAAAAGTGGTTTTTCAACACTAACACAAGTGCAAAAAGTGTTTTTTCAACACTAACACAAGGGCAAAAAGTGGTTTTTCAACACTAACACAAGTTCGAAAAGTGTTTTTTCCACACTAATACAAGTGCAAAAGTGGTTTCCTGCACCAACACAAGTGCGAAAAGTGGTTTTTCAACACTAACACAAGTGCAAAAAGTGGTTTTTCAAAACTAACACAAGTGCGAAAAGTGTTTTTTCCACACTAATACAAGTGCAAAAGTGGTTTCCTGCACCAACACAAGTGCGAAAAGTGGTTTTTCAACACTAACACAAGTGCGAAAAGTGGTTTTTCAACACTAACACAAGTGCGAAAATTGTTTTTTCCACACTAATACAAGTGCAAAAGTGGTTTCCTGCACCAACACAAGTGCGAAAAGTGGTTTTTCAACACTAACACAAGTGCGAAAAGTGGTTTTTCAACACTAACACAACTGCGAAAAGTGGTTTTTCAACACTATCACAAGTGCAAAAAGTGTTTTTTTCCACACAAGTGCAAAAGTGGTTTCCTGCACTAACACAAGTGCGAAAAGTGGTTTTTCAACACTAACACAAGTGCGAAAAGTGGTTTTTCAACACTAACACAAGTGCGAAAAGTGGTTTTTCAACACTAACACAAGTGCAAAAAGTGGTTTTTCCACACTAATACAAGTGCAAAAGTGGTTTCCTGCACCAACACAAGTGCGAAAAGTGGTTTTTCAACACTAACACAAGTGTGAAAAGTGGTTTTTCCACACTAATACAAGTGCAAAAAGTGGTTTTTCCACAATAATACAAGTGCAAAAGTGGTTTCCTGCAACAACACAAGTGCGAAAAGTGGTTTTTCAACACTAACACAAGTGCGAAAAGTGGTTTTTCAACACTATCACAAGTGCAAAAAGTGTTTTTTCCACACTAATACAAGTGCAAAAGTGGTTTCCTGCACCAACACAAGTGCGAAAAGTGGTTTTTCAACACTAACACAAGTGCGAAAAGTGGTTTTTCAACACTAACACAAGTGCGAAAAGTGGTTTTTCAACACTATCACAAGTGCAAAAAGTGTTTTTTCCACACTAATACAAGTGCAAAAGTGGTTTCCTGCACCAACACAAGTGCGAAAAGTGGTTTTTCAACACTAACACAAGTGCAAAAAGTGTTTTTTCCACACTAATACAAGTGCAAAAGTGGTTTTTCAACACTAACACAAGTGGGAAAAGTGGTTTTTCAACAGTAACACAAGTGCGAAAAGTGGTTTTTCAACACTAACACAAGTTCGAAACGTGGTTTTTCAACACTAACACAGGTGCGAAAAGTGTTTTTTCCACACTAATACAAGTGCAAAAGTGGTTTCCTGCACCAACACAAGTGCGAAATGTGGTTTTTCAACACTAACACAAGTGCGAAAAGTGGTTTTTCAACACTAACACAAGTGCGAAAAGTCGTTTTTCAACACTAACACAAGTGCGAAAAGTGGTTTTTCCACACTAATACAAGTGCAAAAGTGGTTTCCTGCACCAACACAAGTGCGAAAAGTGGTTTTTCAACACTAACACAAGTGCGAAAAGTGGTTTTTCAACACTAACACAAGTGCGAAAAGTGGTTTTTGAACACTAACACAAGTGCGAAAAGTGGATTTTCCACACTAATACAAGTGCAAAAGTGGTTTCCTGCACCAACACAAGTGCGAAAAGTGGTTTTTCAACACTAACACAAGTGCGAAAAGTGGTTTTTCAACACCAACACAAGTGCGAAAAGTGGTTTTTCCAAACTAATACAAGTGCAAAAGTGGTTTCCTGCACCAACACAAGTGCGAAAAGTGGTTTTTCAACACTAACACAAGTGCGAAAAGTGGTTTTTCAACACTATCACAAGTGCAAAAAGTGTTTTTTCCACACTAATACAAGTGCAAAAGTGGTTTCCTGCACCAACACAAGTGCGAAAAGTGGTTTTTCAACACTAACACAAGTGCGAAAAGTGTTTTTTCCACACTAATACAAGTGCAAAAGTGGTTTCCTGCACCAACACAAGTGCGAAAAGTGGTTTTTCAACACTAACACAAGTGCGAAAAGTGGTTTTTCCACACTAATACAAGTGCAAAAGTGGTTTCCTGCAACAACACAAGTGCGAAAAGTGGTTTTTCAACACTAACACAAGTGGAAAAGTGGTTTTTCAACACTATCACAAGTGCAAAAAGTGTTTTTTCCACACTAATACAAGTGCAAAAGTGGTTTCCTGCACCAACACAAGTGCGAAAAGTGGTTTTTCAACACTAACACAAGTGCGAAAAGTGGTTTTTCAACACTAACACAAGTGCGAAAAGTGTTTTTTCCACACTAATACAAGTGCAAAAGTGGTTTCCTGCACCAACACAAGTGCAAAAAGTGGTTTTTCAATACTAACACAAGTGCGAAAAGTGGTTTTTCCACACTAATACAAGTGCAAAAGTGGTTTCCTGCAACAACACAAGTGCGAAAAGTGGTTTTTCAACACTAACACAAGTGCGAAAAGTGGTTTTTCAACACTATCACAAGTGCAAAAAGTGTTTTTTCCACACTAATACAAGTGCAAAAGTGGTTTCCTGCACCAACACAAGTGCGAAAAGTGGTTTTTCAACACTAACACAAGTTCGAAACGTGGTTTTTCAACATAACACAGGTGCGAAAAGTGTTTTTTCCACACTAATACAAGTGCAAAAGTGGTTTCCTGCACCAACACAAGTGCGAAATGTGGTTTTTCAACACTAACACAAGTGCGAAAAGTGGTTTTTCAACACTAACACAAGTGCGAAAAGTCGTTTTTCAACACTAACACAAGTGCGAAAAGTGGTTTTTCCACACTAATACAAGTGCAAAAGTGGTTTCCTGCACCAACACAAGTGCGAAAAGTGGTTTTTCAACACTAACACAAGTGCGAAAAGTGGTTTTTCAACACTAACACAAGTGCGAAAAGTGGTTTCTGAACACTAACACAAGTGCGAAAAGTGGATTTTCCACACTAATACAAGTGCAAAAGTGGTTTCCTGCACCAACACAAGTGTGAAAAGTGGTTTTTCAACACTAACACAAGTGCGAAAAGTGGTTTTTCAACACCAACACAAGTGCGAAAAGTGGTTTTTCCAAACTAATACAAGTGCAAAAGTGGTTTCCTGCACCAACACAAGTGCGAAAAGTGGTTTTTCAACACTAACACAAGTGCGAAAAGTGGATTTTCAACACTATCACAAGTGCAAAAAGTGTTTTTTCCACACTAATACAAGTGCAAAAGTGGTTTCCTGCACCAACACAAGTGCGAAAAGTGGTTTTTCAACACTAACACAAGTGCGAAAAGTGTTTTTTCCACACTAATACAAGTGCACAAGTGGTTTCCTGCACCAACACAAGTGCGAAAAGTGGTTTTTCAACACTAACACAAGTGCGAAAAGTGGTTTTTCCACACTAATACAAGTGCAAAAGTGGTTTCCTGCAACAACACAAGTGCGAAAAGTGGTTTTTCAACACTAACACAAGTGCGAAAAGTGGTTTTTCAACACTATCACAAGTGCAAAAAGTGTTTTTTCCACACTAATACAAGTGCAAAAGTGGTTTCCTGCACCAACACAATTGCGAAAAGTGGTTTTTCAACACTAACACAAGTGCGAAAAGTGGTTTTTCAACACTAACACAAGTGCGAAAAGTGTTTTTTCCACACTAATACAAGTGCAAAAGTGGTTTCCTGCACCAACACAATTGCAAAAAGTGGATTTCAATACTAACACAAGTGCGAAAAGTGGTTTTTCCACACTAATACAAGTGCAAAAGTGGTTTCCTGCAACAACACAAGTGCGAAAAGTGGTTTTTCAACACTAACACAAGTGCGAAAAGTGGTTTTTCAACACTATCACAAGTGCAAAAAGTGTTTTTTCCACACTAATACAAGTGCAAAAGTGGTTTTTCAACACTAACACAAGTGGGAAAAGTGGTTTTTCAACAGTAACACAAGTGCGAAAAGTGGTTTTTCAACACTAACACAAGTTCGAAACGTGGTTTTTCAACACTAACACAGGTGCGAAAAGTGTTTTTTCCACACTAATACAAGTGCAAAAGTGGTTTCCTGCACCAACACAAGTGCGAAATGTGGTTTTTCAACACTAACACAAGTGCGAAAAGTGGTTTTTCAACACTAACACAAGTGCGAAAAGTCGTTTTTCAACACTAACACAAGTGCGAAAAGTGGTTTTTCCACACTAATACAAGTGCAAAAGTGGTTTCCTGCACCAACACAAGTGCGAAAAGTGGTTTTTCAACACTAACACAAGTGCGAAAAGTGGTTTTTCAACACTAACACAAGTGCGAAAAGTGGTTTTTGAACACTAACACAAGTGCGAAAAGTGGATTTTCCACACTAATACAAGTGCAAAAGTGGTTTCCTGCACCAACACAAGTGCGAAAAGTGGTTTTTCAACACTAACACAAGTGCGAAAAGTGGTTTTTCAACACCAACACAAGTGCGAAAAGTGGTTTTTCCAAACTAATACAAGTGCAAAAGTGGTTTCCTGCACCAACACAAGTGCGAAAAGTGGTTTTTCAACACTAACACAAGTGCGAAAAGTGGTTTTTCAACACTATCACAAGTGCAAAAAGTGTTTTTTCCACACTAATACAAGTGCAAAAGTGGTTTCCTGCACCAACACAAGTGCGAAAAGTGGTTTTTCAACACTAACACAAGTGCGAAAAGTGTTTTTTCCACACTAATACAAGTGCAAAAGTGGTTTCCTGCACCAACACAAGTGCGAAAAGTGGTTTTTCAACACTAACACAAGTGCGAAAAGTGGTTTTTCCACACTAATACAAGTGCAAAAGTGGTTTCCTGCAACAACACAAGTGCGAAAAGTGGTTTTTCAACACTAACACAAGTGGAAAAGTGGTTTTTCAACACTATCACAAGTGCAAAAAGTGTTTTTTCCACACTAATACAAGTGCAAAAGTGGTTTCCTGCACCAACACAAGTGCGAAAAGTGGTTTTTCAACACTAACACAAGTGCGAAAAGTGGTTTTTCAACACTAACACAAGTGCGAAAAGTGTTTTTTCCACACTAATACAAGTGCAAAAGTGGTTTCCTGCACCAACACAAGTGCAAAAAGTGGTTTTTCAATACTAACACAAGTGCGAAAAGTGGTTTTTCCACACTAATACAAGTGCAAAAGTGGTTTCCTGCAACAACACAAGTGCGAAAAGTGGTTTTTCAACACTAACACAAGTGCGAAAAGTGGTTTTTCAACACTATCACAAGTGCAAAAAGTGTTTTTTCCACACTAATACAAGTGCAAAAGTGGTTTCCTGCACCAACACAAGTGCGAAAAGTGGTTTTTCAACACTAACACAAGTTCGAAACGTGGTTTTTCAACATAACACAGGTGCGAAAAGTGTTTTTTCCACACTAATACAAGTGCAAAAGTGGTTTCCTGCACCAACACAAGTGCGAAATGTGGTTTTTCAACACTAACACAAGTGCGAAAAGTGGTTTTTCAACACTAACACAAGTGCGAAAAGTCGTTTTTCAACACTAACACAAGTGCGAAAAGTGGTTTTTCCACACTAATACAAGTGCAAAAGTGGTTTCCTGCACCAACACAAGTGCGAAAAGTGGTTTTTCAACACTAACACAAGTGCGAAAAGTGGTTTTTCAACACTAACACAAGTGCGAAAAGTGGTTTCTGAACACTAACACAAGTGCGAAAAGTGGATTTTCCACACTAATACAAGTGCAAAAGTGGTTTCCTGCACCAACACAAGTGTGAAAAGTGGTTTTTCAACACTAACACAAGTGCGAAAAGTGGTTTTTCAACACCAACACAAGTGCGAAAAGTGGTTTTTCCAAACTAATACAAGTGCAAAAGTGGTTTCCTGCACCAACACAAGTGCGAAAAGTGGTTTTTCAACACTAACACAAGTGCGAAAAGTGGATTTTCAACACTATCACAAGTGCAAAAAGTGTTTTTTCCACACTAATACAAGTGCAAAAGTGGTTTCCTGCACCAACACAAGTGCGAAAAGTGGTTTTTCAACACTAACACAAGTGCGAAAAGTGTTTTTTCCACACTAATACAAGTGCACAAGTGGTTTCCTGCACCAACACAAGTGCGAAAAGTGGTTTTTCAACACTAACACAAGTGCGAAAAGTGGTTTTTCCACACTAATACAAGTGCAAAAGTGGTTTCCTGCAACAACACAAGTGCGAAAAGTGGTTTTTCAACACTAACACAAGTGCGAAAAGTGGTTTTTCAACACTATCACAAGTGCAAAAAGTGTTTTTTCCACACTAATACAAGTGCAAAAGTGGTTTCCTGCACCAACACAATTGCGAAAAGTGGTTTTTCAACACTAACACAAGTGCGAAAAGTGGTTTTTCAACACTAACACAAGTGCGAAAAGTGTTTTTTCCACACTAATACAAGTGCAAAAGTGGTTTCCTGCACCAACACAATTGCAAAAAGTGGATTTCAATACTAACACAAGTGCGAAAAGTGGTTTTTCCACACTAATACAAGTGCAAAAGTGGTTTCCTGCAACAACACAAGTGCGAAAAGTGGTTTTTCAACACTAACACAAGTGCGAAAAGTGGTTTTTCAACACTATCACAAGTGCAAAAAGTGTTTTTTCCACACTAATACAAGTGCAAAAGTGGTTTCCTGCACCAACACAAGTGCGAAAAGTGGTTTTTCAACACTAACACAAGTGCGAAAAGTGGTTTTTCAACACTAACACAAGTGCGAAAAGTGGTTTTTCAACGCCATCACAAGTGCAAAAAGTGTTTTTTCCACACTAATACAAGTGCAAAAGTGGTTTCCTGCACCAACACAAGTGCGAAAAGTGGTTTTTCAACACTAACACAAGTGCGAAAAGTAGTTTTTCAACACTAACACAAGTGCGATAAGTGGTTTTTCAACACTAACACAAGTGCGAAAAGTGGTTTTTCAACGCTATCACAAGTGCAAAAAGTGTTTTTTCCACACTAATACAAGTTCAAAAGTGGTTTCCTGCACCAACACAAGTGCGAAAAGTGGTTTTTCAACACTAACACAAGTGCGAAAAGTGGTTTTTCAACACTAACACAAGTGCAAAAAGTGTTTTTTCCACACTAATACAAGTGCAAAAGTGGTTTCCTGCACCAACACAAGTGCGAAAAGTGGTTTTTCAACACTAACACAAGTGCGAAAAGTGGTTTTTCAACAGTAACACAAGTGCGAAAAGTGGTTTTTCAACACTAACACAAGTTCGAAACGTGGTTTTTCAACACTAACACAGGTGCGAAAAGTGTTTTTTCCACACTAATACAAGTGCAAAAGTGGTTTCCTGCACCAACACAAGTGCGAAATGTGGTTTTTCAACACTAACACAAGTGCGAAAAGTGGTTTTTCAACACTAACACAAGTGCGAAAAGTCGTTTTTCAACACTAACACAAGTGCGAAAAGTGGTTTTTCCACACTAATACAAGTGCAAAAGTGGTTTCCTGCACCAACACAAGTGCGAAAAGTGGTTTTTCAACACTAACACAAGTGCGAAAAGTGGTTTTTCAACACTAACACAAGTGCGAAAAGTGGTTTTTCCACACTAATACAAGTGCAAAAGTGGTTTCCTGCACCAACACAAGTGCGAAAAGTGGTTTTTCAACACTAACACAAGTGCGAAAAGTGGTTTTTCAACACTATCACAAGTGCATAAAGTGTTTTTTCCACACTAATACAAGTGCAAAAGTGGTTTCCTGCACCAACACAAGTGCGAAAAGTGGTTTTTCAACACTAACACAAGTGCGAAAAGTGGTTTTTCAACACTAACACAAGTGCGAAAAGTGGTTTTTGAACACTAACACAAGTGCAAAAAGTGTTTTTTCCACACTAATACAAGTGCAAAAGTGGTTTCCTGCACCAACACAAGTGCGAAAAGTGGTTTTTCAACACTAACACAAGTGCGAAAAGTGGTTTTTCAACACTAACACAAGTGCGAAAAGTGGTTTTTCAACGCTATCACAAGTGCAAAAAGTGTTTTTTCCACACTAATACAAGTGCAAAAGTGGTTTCCTGCACCAACACAAGTGCGAAAAGTGGTTTTTCAACACTAACACAAGTGTGAAAAGTGATTTTTCAACACTAACACAAGTGCGAAAAGTGGTTTTTCAACACTAACACAAGTGCGAAAAGTGTTTTTTCCACACTAATACAAGTGCAAAAGTGGTTTCCTGCACCAACACAAGTGCGAAAAGTGGTTTTTCAACACTAACACAAGTGCGAAAAGTGGTTTTTCAACACCAACACAAGTGCGAAAAGTGGTTTTTCCAAACTAATACAAGTGCAAAAGTGGTTTCCTGCACCAACACAAGTGCGAAAAGTGGTTTTTCAACACTAACACAAGTGCGAAAAGTGGTTTTTCAACACTATCACAAGTGCAAAAAGTGTTTTTTCCACACTAATACAAGTGCAAAAGTGGTTTCCTGCACCAACACAAGTGCGAAAAGTGGTTTTTCAACACTAACACAAGTGCGAAAAGTGTTTTCTCCACACTAATACAAGTGCGAAAAGTGCTTTCCTGCACCAACACAAGTGCGAAAAGTGGTTTTTCAACACTAACACAAGTGCGAAAAGTGGTTTTTCCACACTAATACAAGTGCAAAAGTGGTTTCCTGCAACAACACAAGTGCGAAAAGTGGTTTTTCAACACTAACACAAGTGCGAAAAGTGGTTTTTCAACACTATCACAAGTGCAAAAAGTGTTTTTTCCACACTAATACAAGTGCAAAAGTGGTTTCCTGCACCAACACAAGTGCGAAAAGTGGTTTTTCAACACTAACACAAGTGCGAAAAGTGGTTTTTCAACACTAACACAAGTGCGAAAAGTGTTTTTTCCACACTAATACAAGTGCAAAAGTGGTTTCCTGCACCAACACAAGTGCAAAAAGTGGTTTTTCAATACTAACACAAGTGCGAAAAGTGGTTTTTCCACACTAATACAAGTGCAAAAGTGGTTTCCTGCACCAACACAAGTGCGAAAAGTGGTTTTTCAACACTAACACATGTGCGAAAAGTGGTTTTTCTTCACTAACACAAGTGCGAAAAGTGGTTTTTCAACACTATCACAAGTGCAAAAAGTGTTTTTTTCCACACAAGTGCAAAAGTGGTTTCCTGCACTAACACAAGTGCGAAAAGTGGTTTTTCAACACTAACACAAGTGCGAAAAGTGGTTTTTCAACACTAACACAAGTGCGAAAAGTGGTTTTTCAACACTAACACAAGTGCGAAAAGTGGTTTTTCCACACTAATACAAGTGCAAAAGTGGTTTCCTGCACCAACACAAGTGCGAAAAGTGGTTTTTCAACACTAACACAAGTGCGAAAAGTGGTTTTTCAACAGTAACACAAGTGCGAAAAGTGGTTTTTCAACACTAACACAAGTTCGAAACGTGGTTTTTCAACACTAACACAGGTGCGAAAAGTGTTTTTTCCACACTAATACAAGTGCAAAAGTGGTTTCCTGCACCAACACAAGTGCGAAATGTGGTTTTTCAACACTAACACAAGTGCGAAAAGTGGTTTTTCAACACTAACACAAGTGCGAAAAGTCGTTTTTCAACACTAACACAAGTGCGAAAAGTGGTTTTTCCACACTAATACAAGTGCAAAAGTGGTTTCCTGCACCAACACAAATGCGAAAAGTGGTTTTTCAACACTAACACAAGTGCGAAAAGTGGTTTTTCAACACTAACACAAGTGCGAAAAGTGGTTTTTCCACACTAATACAAGTGCAAAAGTGGTTTCCTGCACCAACACAAGTGCGAAAAGTGGTTTTTCAACACTAACACAAGTGCGAAAAGTGGTTTTTCAACACTATCACAAGTGCATAAAGTGTTTTTTCCACACTAATACAAGTGCAAAAGTGGTTTCCTGCACCAACACAAGTGCGAAAAGTGGTTTTTCAACACTAACACAAGTGCGAAAAGTGGTTTTTCAACACTAACACAAGTGTGAAAAGTGGTTTTTGAACACTAACACAAGTGCAAAAAGTGTTTTTTCCACACTAATACAAGTGCAAAAGTGGTTTCCTGCACCAACACAAGTGCGAAAAGTGGTTTTTCAACACTAACACAAGTGCGAAAAGTGGTTTTTCAACACTAACACAAGTGCGAAAAGTGGTTTTTCAACGCTATCACAAGTGCGAAAAGTGTTTTTTCCACACTAATACAAGTGCAAAAGTGGTTTCCTGCACCAACACAAGTGCGAAAAGTGGTTTTTCAACACTAACACAAGTGTGAAAAGTGATTTTTCAACACTAACACAAGTGCGAAAAGTGGTTTTTCAACACTAACACAAGTGCGAAAAGTGGTTTTTCCAAACTAATACAAGTGCAAAAGTGGTTTCCTGCACCAACACAAGTGCGAAAAGTGGTTTTTCAACACTAACACAAGTGCGAAAAGTGGTTTTTCAACACTATCACAAGTGCAAAAAGTGTTTTTTCCACACTAATACAAGTGCAAAAGTGGTTTCCTGCACCAACACAAGTGCGAAAAGTGGTTTTTCAACACTAACACAAGTGCGAAAAGTGGTTTTTCAACACTAACACAAGTGCGAAAAGTGTTTTTTCCACACTAATACAAGTGCAAAAGTGGTTTCCTGCACCAACACAAGTGCAAAAAGTGGTTTTTCAATACTAACACAAGTGCGAAAAGTGGTTTTTCCACACTAATACAAGTGCAAAAGTGGTTTCCTGCACCAACACAAGTGCGAAAAGTGGTTTTTCAACACTAACACATGTGCAAAAAGTGTTTTTTCCACACTAATACAAGTGCAAAAGTGGTTTCCTGCACCAACACAAGTGCGAAAAGTGGTTTTTCAACACTAACACAAGTGCGAAAAGTGTTTTTTCCACACTAATACAAGTGCAAAAGTGGTTTCCTGCACCAACACAAGTGCGAAAAGTGGTTTTTCAACACTAACACAAGTGCGAAAAGTGGTTTTTCCACACTAATACAAGTGCAAAAGTGGTTTCCTGCAACAACACAAGTGCGAAAAGTGGTTTTTCAACACTAACACAAGTGCGAAAAGTGGTTTTTCAACACTATCACAAGTGCAAAAAGTGTTTTTTCCACACTAATACAAGTGCAAAAGTGGTTTCCTGCACCAACACAAGTGCGAAAAGTGGTTTTTCAACACTAACACAAGTGCGAAAAGTGGTTTTTCAACACTAACACAAGTGCGAAAAGTGTTTTTTCCACACTAATACAAGTGCAAAAGTGGTTTCCTGCACCAACACAAGTGCAAAAAGTGGTTTTTCAATACTAACACAAGTGCGAAAAGTGGTTTTTCCACACTAATACAAGTGCAAAAGTGGTTTCCTGCACCAACACAAGTGCGAAAAGTGGTTTTTCAACACTAACACATGTGCGAAAAGTGGTTTTTCTACACTAACACAAGTGCGAAAAGTGGTTTTTCAACACTATCACAAGTGCAAAAAGTGTTTTTTTCCACACAAGTGCAAAAGTGGTTTCCTGCACTAACACAAGTGCGAAAAGTGGTTTTTCAACACTAACACAAGTGCGAAAAGTGGTTTTTCAACACTAACACAAGTGCGAAAAGTGGTTTTTCAACACTAACACAAGTGCGAAAAGTGGTTTTTCCACACTAATACAAGTGCAAAAGTGGTTTCCTGCACCAACACAAGTGCGAAAAGTGGTTTTTCAACACTAACACAAGTGCGAAAAGTGGTTTTTCAACACTATCACAAGTGCAAAAAGTGTTTTTTCCACACTAATACAAGTGCAAAAGTGGTTTCCTGCACCAACACAAGTGCGAAAAGTGGTTTTTCAACACTAACACAAGTGCGAAAAGTGGTTTTTCAACACCAACACAAGTGCGAAAAGTGGTTTTTCCAAACTAATACAAGTGCAAAAGTGGTTTCCTGCACCAACACAAGTGCGAAAAGTGGTTTTTCAACACTAACACAAGTGCGAAAAGTGGTTTTTCAACACTATCACAAGTGCAAAAAGTGTTTTTTCCACACTAATACAAGTGCAAAAGTGGTTTCCTGCACCAACACAAGTGCGAAAAGTGGTTTTTCAACACTAAAACAAGTGCGAAAAGTGTTTTTGCCACACTAATACAAGTGCAAAAGTGGTTTCCTGCACCAACACAAGTGCGAAAAGTGGTTTTTCAACACTAACACAAGTGCGAAAAGTGGTTTTTCAACACTAACACAAGTGCGAAAAGTGTTTTTTCCACACTAATACAAGTGCAAAAGTGGTTTCCTGCACCAACACAAGTGCAAAAAGTGGTTTTTCAATACTAACACAAGTGCGAAAAGTGGTTTTTCCACACTAATACAAGTGCAAAAGTGGTTTCCTGCACCAACACAAGTGCGAAAAGTGGTTTTTCAACACTAACACATGTGCGAAAAGTGGTTTTTCTACACTAACACAAGTGCGAAAAGTGGTTTTTCAACACTATCACAAGTGCAAAAAGTGTTTTTTTCCACACAAGTGCAAAAGTGGTTTCCTGCACCAACACAAGTGCGAAAAGTGGTTTTTCAACACTAACACATGTGCGAAAAGTGGTTTTTCAACACTAACACAAGTGCGAAAAGTCGTTTTTCAACACTAACACAAGTGCGAAAAGTGGTTTTTCCACACTAATACAAGTGCAAAAGTGGTTTCCTGCACCAACACAAGTGCGAAAAGTGGTTTTTCAACACTAACACAAGTGCGAAAAGTGGTTTTTCAACACTAACACAAGTGCGAAAAGTGGTTTTTCCACACTAATACAAGTGCAAAAGTGGTTTCCTGCACCAACACAAGTGCGAAAAGTGGTTTTTCAACACTAACACAAGTGCGAAAAGTGGTTTTTCAACACTATCACAAGTGCATAAAGTGTTTTTTCCACACTAATACAAGTGCAAAAGTGGTTTCCTGCACCAACACAAGTGCGAAAAGTGGTTTTTCAACACTAACACAAGTGCGAAAAGTGGTTTTTCAACACTAACACAAGTGCGAAAAGTGGTTTTTGAACACTAACACAAGTGCAAAAAGTGTTTTTTCCACACTAATACAAGTGCAAAAGTGGTTTCCTGCACCAACACAAGTGCGAAAAGTGGTTTTTCAACACTAACACAAGTGCGAAAAGTGGTTTTTCAACACTAACACAAGTGCGAAAAGTGGTTTTTCAACGCTATCACAAGTGCAAAAAGTGTTTTTTCCACACTAATACAAGTGCAAAAGTGGTTTCCTGCACCAACACAAGTGCGAAAAGTGGTTTTTCAACACTAACACAAGTGTGAAAAGTGATTTTTCAACACTAACACAAGTGCGAAAAGTGGTTTTTCAACACTAACACAAGTGCGAAAAGTGTTTTTTCCACACTAATACAAGTGCAAAAGTGGTTTCCTGCACCAACACAAGTGCGAAAAGTGGTTTTTCAACACTAACACAAGTGCGAAAAGTGGTTTTTCAACACCAACACAAGTGCGAAAAGTGGTTTTTCCAAACTAATACAAGTGCAAAAGTGGTTTCCTGCACCAACACAAGTGCGAAAAGTGGTTTTTCAACACTAACACAAGTGCGAAAAGTGGTTTTTCAACACTATCACAAGTGCAAAAAGTGTTTTTTCCACACTAATACAAGTGCAAAAGTGGTTTCCTGCACCAACACAAGTGCGAAAAGTGGTTTTTCAACACTAACACAAGTGCGAAAAGTGTTTTCTCCACACTAATACAAGTGCGAAAAGTGCTTTCCTGCACCAACACAAGTGCGAAAAGTGGTTTTTCAACACTAACACAAGTGCGAAAAGTGGTTTTTCCACACTAATACAAGTGCAAAAGTGGTTTCCTGCAACAACACAAGTGCGAAAAGTGGTTTTTCAACACTAACACAAGTGCGAAAAGTGGTTTTTCAACACTATCACAAGTGCAAAAAGTGTTTTTTCCACACTAATACAAGTGCAAAAGTGGTTTCCTGCACCAACACAAGTGCGAAAAGTGGTTTTTCAACACTAACACAAGTGCGAAAAGTGGTTTTTCAACACTAACACAAGTGCGAAAAGTGTTTTTTCCACACTAATACAAGTGCAAAAGTGGTTTCCTGCACCAACACAAGTGCAAAAAGTGGTTTTTCAATACTAACACAAGTGCGAAAAGTGGTTTTTCCACACTAATACAAGTGCAAAAGTGGTTTCCTGCACCAACACAAGTGCGAAAAGTGGTTTTTCAACACTAACACATGTGCGAAAAGTGGTTTTTCTTCACTAACACAAGTGCGAAAAGTGGTTTTTCAACACTATCACAAGTGCAAAAAGTGTTTTTTTCCACACAAGTGCAAAAGTGGTTTCCTGCACTAACACAAGTGCGAAAAGTGGTTTTTCAACACTAACACAAGTGCGAAAAGTGGTTTTTCAACACTAACACAAGTGCGAAAAGTGGTTTTTCAACACTAACACAAGTGCGAAAAGTGGTTTTTCCACACTAATACAAGTGCAAAAGTGGTTTCCTGCACCAACACAAGTGCGAAAAGTGGTTTTTCAACACTAACACAAGTGCGAAAAGTGGTTTTTCAACAGTAACACAAGTGCGAAAAGTGGTTTTTCAACACTAACACAAGTTCGAAACGTGGTTTTTCAACACTAACACAGGTGCGAAAAGTGTTTTTTCCACACTAATACAAGTGCAAAAGTGGTTTCCTGCACCAACACAAGTGCGAAATGTGGTTTTTCAACACTAACACAAGTGCGAAAAGTGGTTTTTCAACACTAACACAAGTGCGAAAAGTCGTTTTTCAACACTAACACAAGTGCGAAAAGTGGTTTTTCCACACTAATACAAGTGCAAAAGTGGTTTCCTGCACCAACACAAATGCGAAAAGTGGTTTTTCAACACTAACACAAGTGCGAAAAGTGGTTTTTCAACACTAACACAAGTGCGAAAAGTGGTTTTTCCACACTAATACAAGTGCAAAAGTGGTTTCCTGCACCAACACAAGTGCGAAAAGTGGTTTTTCAACACTAACACAAGTGCGAAAAGTGGTTTTTCAACACTATCACAAGTGCATAAAGTGTTTTTTCCACACTAATACAAGTGCAAAAGTGGTTTCCTGCACCAACACAAGTGCGAAAAGTGGTTTTTCAACACTAACACAAGTGCGAAAAGTGGTTTTTCAACACTAACACAAGTGTGAAAAGTGGTTTTTGAACACTAACACAAGTGCAAAAAGTGTTTTTTCCACACTAATACAAGTGCAAAAGTGGTTTCCTGCACCAACACAAGTGCGAAAAGTGGTTTTTCAACACTAACACAAGTGCGAAAAGTGGTTTTTCAACACTAACACAAGTGCGAAAAGTGGTTTTTCAACGCTATCACAAGTGCGAAAAGTGTTTTTTCCACACTAATACAAGTGCAAAAGTGGTTTCCTGCACCAACACAAGTGCGAAAAGTGGTTTTTCAACACTAACACAAGTGTGAAAAGTGATTTTTCAACACTAACACAAGTGCGAAAAGTGGTTTTTCAACACTAACACAAGTGCGAAAAGTGGTTTTTCCAAACTAATACAAGTGCAAAAGTGGTTTCCTGCACCAACACAAGTGCGAAAAGTGGTTTTTCAACACTAACACAAGTGCGAAAAGTGGTTTTTCAACACTATCACAAGTGCAAAAAGTGTTTTTTCCACACTAATACAAGTGCAAAAGTGGTTTCCTGCACCAACACAAGTGCGAAAAGTGGTTTTTCAACACTAACACAAGTGCGAAAAGTGGTTTTTCAACACTAACACAAGTGCGAAAAGTGTTTTTTCCACACTAATACAAGTGCAAAAGTGGTTTCCTGCACCAACACAAGTGCAAAAAGTGGTTTTTCAATACTAACACAAGTGCGAAAAGTGGTTTTTCCACACTAATACAAGTGCAAAAGTGGTTTCCTGCACCAACACAAGTGCGAAAAGTGGTTTTTCAACACTAACACATGTGCGTGCAAAAAGTGTTTTTTCCACACTAATACAAGTGCAAAAGTGGTTTCCTGCACCAACACAAGTGCGAAAAGTGGTTTTTCAACACTAACACAAGTGCGAAAAGTGTTTTTTCCACACTAATACAAGTGCAAAAGTGGTTTCCTGCACCAACACAAGTGCGAAAAGTGGTTTTTCAACACTAACACAAGTGCGAAAAGTGGTTTTTCCACACTAATACAAGTGCAAAAGTGGTTTCCTGCAACAACACAAGTGCGAAAAGTGGTTTTTCAACACTAACACAGTGCGAAAAGTGGTTTTTCAACACTATCACAAGTGCAAAAAGTGTTTTTTCCACACTAATACAAGTGCAAAAGTGGTTTCCTGCACCAACACAAGTGCGAAAAGTGGTTTTTCAACACTAACACAAGTGCGAAAAGTGGTTTTTCAACACTAACACAAGTGCGAAAAGTGTTTTTTCCACAATACAAGTGCAAAAGTGGTTTCCTGCACCAACACAAGTGCAAAAAGTGGTTTTTCAATACTAACACAAGTGCGAAAAGTGGTTTTTCCACACTAATACAAGTGCAAAAGTGGTTTCCTGCACCAACACAAGTGCGAAAAGTGGTTTTTCAACACTAACACATGTGCGAAAAGTGGTTTTTCTACACTAACACAAGTGCGAAAAGTGGTTTTTCAACACTATCACAAGTGCAAAAAGTGTTTTTTTCCACACAAGTGCAAAAGTGGTTTCCTGCACTAACACAAGTGCGAAAAGTGGTTTTTCAACACTAACACAAGTGCGAAAAGTGGTTTTTCAACACTAACACAAGTGCGAAAAGTGGTTTTTCAACACTAACACAAGTGCGAAAAGTGGTTTTTCCACACTAATACAAGTGCAAAAGTGGTTTCCTGCACCAACACAAGTGCGAAAAGTGGTTTTTCAACACTAACACAAGTGCGAAAAGTGGTTTTTCAACACTATCACAAGTGCAAAAAGTGTTTTTTCCACACTAATACAAGTGCAAAAGTGGTTTCCTGCACCAACACAAGTGCGAAAAGTGGTTTTTCAACACTAACACAAGTGCGAAAAGTGGTTTTTCAACACTATCACAAGTGCAAAAAGTGTTTTTTCCACACTAATACAAGTGCAAAAGTGGTTTCCTGCACCAACACAAGTGCGAAAAGTGGTTTTTCAACACTAACACAAGTGCGAAAAGTGGTTTTTCAACGCTATCACAAGTGCAAAAAGTGTTTTTTCCACACTAATACAAGTGCAAAAGTGGTTTCCTGCACCAACACAAGTGCGTAAAGTAGTTTTTCAACACTAACACAAGTGCGAAAAGTGATTTTTCAACACTAACACAAGTGCGAAAAGTGGTTTTTCAACACTAACACAAGTGCGAAAAGTGTTTTTTCCACACTAATACAAGTGCAAAAGTGGTTTCCTGCACCAACACAAGTGCGAAAAGTGGTTTTTCAACACTAACACAAGTGCGAAAAGTGGTTTTTCAACACCAACACAAGTGCGAAAAGTGGTTTTTCCAAACTAATACAAGTGCAAAAGTGGTTTCCTGCACCAACACAAGTGCGAAAAGTGGTTTTTCAACACTAACACAAGTGCGAAAAGTGGTTTTTCAACACTATCACAAGTGCAAAAAGTGTTTTTTCCACACTAATACAAGTGCAAAAGTGGTTTCCTGCACCAACACAAGTGCGAAAAGTGGTTTTTCAACACTAAAACAAGTGCGAAAAGTGTTTTTGCCACACTAATACAAGTGCAAAAGTGGTTTCCTGCACCAACACAAGTGCGAAAAGTGGTTTTTCAACACTAACACAAGTGCGAAAAGTGGTTTTTCAACACTAACACAAGTGCGAAAAGTGTTTTTTCCACACTAATACAAGTGCAAAAGTGGTTTCCTGCACCAACACAAGTGCAAAAAGTGGTTTTTCAATACTAACACAAGTGCGAAAAGTGGTTTTTCCACACTAATACAAGTGCAAAAGTGGTTTCCTGCACCAACACAAGTGCGAAAAGTGGTTTTTCAACACTAACACATGTGCGAAAAGTGGTTTTTCTACACTAACACAAGTGCGAAAAGTGGTTTTTCAACACTATCACAAGTGCAAAAAGTGTTTTTTTCCACACAAGTGCAAAAGTGGTTTCCTGCACTAACACAAGTGCGAAAAGTGGTTTTTCAACACTAACACAAGTGCGAAAAGTGGTTTTTCAACACTAACACAAGTGCGAAAAGTGGTTTTTCAACACTAACACAAGTGCGAAAAGTGGTTTTTCCACACTAATACAAGTGCAAAAGTGGTTTCCTGCACCAACACAAGTGCGAAAAGTGGTTTTTCAACACTAACACAAGTGCGAAAAGTGGTTTTTCAACAGTAACACAAGTGCGAAAAGTGGTTTTTCAACACTAACATAAGTTCGAAACGTGGTTTTTCAACACTAACACAGGTGCGAAAAGTGTTTTTTCCACACTAATACAAGTGCAAAAGTGGTTTCCTGCACCAACACAAGTGCGAAATGTGGTTTTTCAACACTAACACAAGTGCGAAAAGTGGTTTTTCAACACTAACACAAGTGCGAAAAGTCGTTTTTCAACACTAACACAAGTGCGAAAAGTGGTTTTTCCACACTAATACAAGTGCAAAAGTGGTTTCCTGCACCAACACAAATGCGAAAAGTGGTTTTTCAACACTAACACAAGTGCGAAAAGTGGTTTTTCAACACTAACACAAGTGCGAAAAGTGGTTTTTCCACACTAATACAAGTGCAAAAGTGGTTTCCTGCACCAACACAAGTGCGAAAAGTGGTTTTTCAACACTAACACAAGTGCGAAAAGTGGTTTTTCAACACTATCACAAGTGCATAAAGTGTTTTTTCCACACTAATACAAGTGCAAAAGTGGTTTCCTGCACCAACACAAGTGCGAAAAGTGGTTTTTCAACACTAACACAAGTGCGAAAAGTGGTTTTTCAACACTAACACAAGTGCGAAAAGTGGTTTTTGAACACTAACACAAGTGCAAAAAGTGTTTTTTCCACACTAATACAAGTGCAAAAGTGGTTTCCTGCACCAACACAAGTGCGAAAAGTGGTTTTTCAACACTAACACAAGTGCGAAAAGTGGTTTTTCAACACTAACACAAGTGCGAAAAGTGGTTTTTCAACGCTATCACAAGTGCAAAAAGTGTTTTTTCCACACTAATACAAGTGCAAAAGTGGTTTCCTGCACCAACACAAGTGCGAAAAGTGGTTTTTCAACACTAACACAAGTGTGAAAAGTGATTTTTCAACACTAACACAAGTGCGAAAAGTGGTTTTTCAACACTAACACAAGTGCGAAAAGTGGTTTTTCCAAACTAATACAAGTGCAAAAGTGGTTTCCTGCACCAACACAAGTGCGAAAAGTGGTTTTTCAACACTAACACAAGTGCGAAAAGTGGTTTTTCAACACTATCACAAGTGCAAAAAGTGTTTTTTCCACACTAATACAAGTGCAAAAGTGGTTTCCTGCACCAACACAAGTGCGAAAAGTGGTTTTTCAACACTAACACAAGTGCGAAAAGTGGTTTTTCAACACTAACACAAGTGCGAAAAGTGTTTTTTCCACACTAATACAAGTGCAAAAGTGGTTTCCTGCACCAACACAAGTGCAAAAAGTGGTTTTTCAATACTAACACAAGTGCGAAAAGTGGTTTTTCCACACTAATACAAGTGCAAAAGTGGTTTCCTGCACCAACACAAGTGCGAAAAGTGGTTTTTCAACACTAACACATGTGCAAAAAGTGTTTTTTCCACACTAATACAAGTGCAAAAGTGGTTTCCTGCACCAACACAAGTGCGAAAAGTGGTTTTTCAACACTAACACAAGTGCGAAAAGTGTTTTTTCCACACTAATACAAGTGCAAAAGTGGTTTCCTGCACCAACACAAGTGCGAAAAGTGGTTTTTCAACACTAACACAAGTGCGAAAAGTGGTTTTTCCACACTAATACAAGTGCAAAAGTGGTTTCCTGCAACAACACAAGTGCGAAAAGTGGTTTTTCAACACTAACACAAGTGCGAAAAGTGGTTTTTCAACACTATCACAAGTGCAAAAAGTGTTTTTTCCACACTAATACAAGTGCAAAAGTGGTTTCCTGCACCAACACAAGTGCGAAAAGTGGTTTTTCAACACTAACACAAGTGCGAAAAGTGGTTTTTCAACACTAACACAAGTGCGAAAAGTGTTTTTTCCACACTAATACAAGTGCAAAAGTGGTTTCCTGCACCAACACAAGTGCAAAAAGTGGTTTTTCAATACTAACACAAGTGCGAAAAGTGGTTTTTCCACACTAATACAAGTGCAAAAGTGGTTTCCTGCACCAACACAAGTGCGAAAAGTGGTTTTTCAACACTAACACATGTGCGAAAAGTGGTTTTTCTACACTAACACAAGTGCGAAAAGTGGTTTTTCAACACTATCACAAGTGCAAAAAGTGTTTTTTTCCACACAAGTGCAAAAGTGGTTTCCTGCACTAACACAAGTGCGAAAAGTGGTTTTTCAACACTAACACAAGTGCGAAAAGTGGTTTTTCAACACTAACACAAGTGCGAAAAGTGGTTTTTCAACACTAACACAAGTGCGAAAAGTGGTTTTTCCACACTAATACAAGTGCAAAAGTGGTTTCCTGCACCAACACAAGTGCGAAAAGTGGTTTTTCAACACTAACACAAGTGCGAAAAGTGGTTTTTCAACACTATCACAAGTGCAAAAAGTGTTTTTTCCACACTAATACAAGTGCAAAAGTGGTTTCCTGCACCAACACAAGTGCGAAAAGTGGTTTTTCAACACTAACACAAGTGCGAAAAGTGGTTTTTCAACACTATCACAAGTGCAAAAAGTGTTTTTTCCACACTAATACAAGTGCAAAAGTGGTTTCCTGCACCAACACAAGTGCGAAAAGTGGTTTTTCAACACTAACACAAGTGCGAAAAGTGGTTTTTCAACGCTATCACAAGTGCAAAAAGTGTTTTTTCCACACTAATACAAGTGCAAAAGTGGTTTCCTGCACCAACACAAGTGCGTAAAGTAGTTTTTCAACACTAACACAAGTGCGAAAAGTGATTTTTCAACACTAACACAAGTGCGAAAAGTGGTTTTTCAACACTAACACAAGTGCGAAAAGTGTTTTTTCCACACTAATACAAGTGCAAAAGTGGTTTCCTGCACCAACACAAGTGCGAAAAGTGGTTTTTCAACACTAACACAAGTGCGAAAAGTGGTTTTTCAACACCAACACAAGTGCGAAAAGTGGTTTTTCCAAACTAATACAAGTGCAAAAGTGGTTTCCTGCACCAACACAAGTGCGAAAAGTGGTTTTTCAACACTAACACAAGTGCGAAAAGTGGTTTTTCAACACTATCACAAGTGCAAAAAGTGTTTTTTCCACACTAATACAAGTGCAAAAGTGGTTTCCTGCACCAACACAAGTGCGAAAAGTGGTTTTTCAACACTAAAACAAGTGCGAAAAGTGTTTTTGCCACACTAATACAAGTGCAAAAGTGGTTTCCTGCACCAACACAAGTGCGAAAAGTGCTTTTTCAACACTAACACAAGTGCGAAAAGTGGTTTTTCCACACTAATACAAGTGCAAAAGTGGTTTCCTGCAACAACACAAGTGCGAAAAGTGGTTTTTCAACACTAACACAAGTGCGAAAAGTGGTTTTTCAACACTATCACAAGTGCAAAAAGTGTTTTTTCCACACTAATACAAGTGCAAAAGTGGTTTCCTGCACCAACACAAGTGCGAAAAGTGGTTTTTCAACACTAACACAAGTGCGAAAAGTGGTTTTTCAACACTAACACAAGTGCGAAAAGTGGTTTTTCAACACTATCACAAGTGCAAAAAGTGTTTTTTCCACACTAATACAAGTGCAAAAGTGGTTTCCTGCACCAACACAAGTGCGAAAAGTGGTTTTTCAACACTAACACAAGTGCGAAAAGTGGTTTTTCAACACTAACACAAGTGCAAAAAGTGTTTTTTCCACACTAATACAAGTGCAAAAGTGGTTTCCTGCACCAACACAAGTGCGAAAAGTGGTTTTTCAACACTAACACAAGTGCGAAAAGTGGTTTTTCAACAGTAACACAAGTGCGAAAAGTGGTTTTTCAACACTAACACAAGTTCGAAACGTGGTTTTTCAACACTAACACAGGTGCGAAAAGTGTTTTTTCCACACTAATACAAGTGCAAAAGTGGTTTCCTGCACCAACACAAGTGCGAAATGTGGTTTTTCAACACTAACACAAGTGCGAAAAGTGGTTTTTCAACACTAACACAAGTGCGAAAAGTCGTTTTTCAACACTAACACAAGTGCGAAAAGTGGTTTTTCCACACTAATACAAGTGCAAAAGTGGTTTCTTGCACCAACACAAGTGCGAAAAGTGGTTTTTCAACACTAACACAAGTGCGAAAAGTGGTTTTTCAACACTAACACAAGTGCGAAAAGTGGTTTTTCCACACTAATACAAGTGCAAAAGTGATTTCCTGCACCAACACAAGTGCGAAAAGTGGTTTTTCAACACTAACACAAGTGCGAAAAGTGGTTTTTCAACACTATCACAAGTGCATAAAGTGTTTTTTCCACACTAATACAAGTGCAAAAGTGGTTTCCTGCACCAACACAAGTGCGAAAAGTGGTTTTTCAACACTAACACAAGTGCGAAAAGTGGTTTTTCAACACTAACACAAGTGCGAAAAGTGGTTTTTGAACACTAACACAAGTGCAAAAAGTGTTTTTTCCACACTAATACAAGTGCAAAAGTGGTTTCCTGCACCAACACAAGTGCGAAAAGTGGTTTTTCAACACTAACACAAGTGCGAAAAGTGGTTTTTCAACACTAACACAAGTGCGTAAAGTGGTTTTTCAACGCTATCACAAGTGCAAAAAGTGTTTTTTCCACACTAATACAAGTGCAAAAGTGGTTTCCTGCACCAACACAAGTGCGAAAAGTGGTTTTTCAACACTAACATAAGTGTGAAAAGTGATTTTTCAACACTAACACAAGTGCGAAAAGTGGTTTTTCAACACTAACACAAGTGCGAAAAGTGTTTTTTCCACACTAATACAAGTGCAAAAGTGGTTTCCTGCACCAACACAAGTGCGAAAAGTGGTTTTTCAACACTAACACAAGTGCGAAAAGTGGTTTTTCAACACCAACACAAGTGCGAAAAGTGGTTTTTCCAAACTAATACAAGTGCAAAAGTGGTTTCCTGCACCAACACAAGTGCGAAAAGTGGTTTTTCAACACTAACACAAGTGCGAAAAGTGGTTTTTCAACACTATCACAAGTGCAAAAAGTGTTTTTTCCACACTAATACAAGTGCAAAAGTGGTTTCCTGCACCAACACAAGTGCGAAAAGTGGTTTTTCAACACTAACACAAGTGCGAAAAGTGTTTTTTCCACACTAATACAAGTGCAAAAGTGGTTTCCTGCACCAACACAAGTGCGAAAAGTGGTTTTTCAACACTAACACAAGTGCGAAAAGTGGTTTTTCCACACTAATACAAGTGCAAAAGTGGTTTCCTGCAACAACACAAGTGCGAAAAGTGGTTTTTCAACACTAACACAAGTGCGAAAAGTGGTTTTTCAACACTATCACAAGTGCAAAAAGTGTTTTTTCCACACTAATACAAGTGCAAAAGTGGTTTCCTGCACCAACACAAGTGCGAAAAGTGGTTTTTCAACACTAACACAAGTGCTAAAAGTGGTTTTTCAACACTAACACAAGTGCGAAAAGTGTTTTTCCACACTAATACAAGTGCAAAAGTGGTTTCCTGCACCAACACAAGTGCGAAAAGTGGTTTTTCAACACTAACACAAGTGCGAAAAGTGTTTTTTCCACACTAATACAAGTGCAAAAGTGGTTTCCTGCACCAACACAAGTGCGAAAAGTGCTTTTTCAACACTAACACAAGTGCGAAAAGTGGTTTTTCCACACTAATACAAGTGCAAAAGTGGTTTCCTGCAACAACACAAGTGCGAAAAGTGGTTTTTCAACACTAACACAAGTGCGAAAAGTGGTTTTTCAACACTATCACAAGTGCAAAAAGTGTTTTTTCCACACTAATACAAGTGCAAAAGTGGTTTCCTGCACCAACACAAGTGCGAAAAGTGGTTTTTCAACACTAACACAAGTGCGAAAAGTGGTTTTTCAACACTAACACAAGTGCGAAAAGTGGTTTTTCAACACTATCACAAGTGCAAAAAGTGTTTTTTCCACACTAATACAAGTGCAAAAGTGGTTTCCTGCACCAACACAAGTGCGAAAAGTGGTTTTTCAACACTAACACAAGTGCGAAAAGTGGTTTTTCAACACTAACACAAGTGCAAAAAGTGTTTTTTCCACACTAATACAAGTGCAAAAGTGGTTTCCTGCACCAACACAAGTGCGAAAAGTGGTTTTTCAACACTAACACAAGTGCGAAAAGTGGTTTTTCAACAGTAACACAAGTGCGAAAAGTGGTTTTTCAACACTAACACAAGTTCGAAACGTGGTTTTTCAACACTAACACAGGTGCGAAAAGTGTTTTTTCCACACTAATACAAGTGCAAAAGTGGTTTCCTGCACCAACACAAGTGCGAAATGTGGTTTTTCAACACTAACACAAGTGCGAAAAGTGGTTTTTCAACACTAACACAAGTGCGAAAAGTCGTTTTTCAACACTAACACAAGTGCGAAAAGTGGTTTTTCCACACTAATACAAGTGCAAAAGTGGTTTCCTGCACCAACACAAGTGCGAAAAGTGGTTTTTCAACACTAACACAAGTGCGAAAAGTGGTTTTTCAACACTAACACAAGTGCGAAAAGTGGTTTTTCCACACTAATACAAGTGCAAAAGTGGTTTCCTGCACCAACACAAGTGCGAAAAGTGGTTTTTCAACACTAACACAAGTGCGAAAAGTGGTTTTTCAACACTATCACAAGTGCATAAAGTGTTTTTTCCACACTAATACAAGTGCAAAAGTGGTTTCCTGCACCAACACAAGTGCGAAAAGTGGTTTTTCAACACTAACACAAGTGCGAAAAGTGGTTTTTCAACACTAACACAAGTGCGAAAAGTGGTTTTTGAACACTAACACAAGTGCAAAAAGTGTTTTTTCCACACTAATACAAGTGCAAAAGTGGTTTCCTGCACCAACACAAGTGCGAAAAGTGGTTTTTCAACACTAACACAAGTGCGAAAAGTGGTTTTTCAACACTAACACAAGTGCGAAAAGTGGTTTTTCAATGCTATCACAAGTGCAAAAAGTGTTTTTTCCACACTAATACAAGTGCAAAAGTGGTTTCCTGCACCAACACAAGTGCGAAAAGTGGTTTTTCAACACTAACACAAGTGTGAAAAGTGATTTTTCAACACTAACACAAGTGCGAAAAGTGGTTTTTCAACACTAACACAAGTGCGAAAAGTGTTTTTTCCACACTAATACAAGTGCAAAAGTGGTTTCCTGCACCAACACAAGTGCGAAAAGTGGTTTTTCAACACTAACACAAGTGCGAAAAGTGGTTTTTCAACACCAACACAAGTGCGAAAAGTGGTTTTTCCAAACTAATACAAGTGCAAAAGTGGTTTCCTGCACCAACACAAGTGCGAAAAGTGGTTTTTCAACACTAACACAAGTGCGAAAAGTGGTTTTTCAACACTATCACAAGTGCAAAAAGTGTTTTTTCCACACTAATACAAGTGCAAAAGTGGTTTCCTGCACCAACACAAGTGCGAAAAGTGGTTTTTCAACACTAACACAAGTGCGAAAAGTGTTTTTTCCACACTAATACAAGTGCAAAAGTGGTTTCCTGCACCAACACAAGTGCGAAAAGTGGTTTTTCAACACTAACACAAGTGCGAAAAGTGGTTTTTCCACACTAATACAAGTGCAAAAGTGGTTTCCTGCAACAACACAAGTGTGAAAAGTGGTTTTTCAACACTAACACAAGTGCGAAAAGTGGTTTTTCAACACTATCACAAGTGCAAAAAGTGTTTTTTCCACACTAATACAAGTGCAAAAGTGGTTTCCTGCACCAACACAAGTGCGAAAAGTGGTTTTTCAACACTAACACAAGTGCGAAAAGTGGTTTTTCAACACTAACACAAGTGCGAAAAGTGTTTTTTCCACACTAATACAAGTGCAAAAGTGGTTTCCTGCACCAACACAAGTGCAAAAAGTGGTTTTTCAAGACTAACACAAGTGCGAAAAGTGGTTTTTCCACACTAATACAAGTGCAAAAGTGGTTTCCTGCAACAACACAAGTGCGAAAAGTGGTTTTTCAACACTAACACAAGTGCGAAAAGTGGTTTTTCAACACTATCACAAGTACAAAAAGTGTTTTTTCCACACTAATACAAGTGCAAAAGTGGTTTCCTGCACCAACACAAGTGCGAAAAGTGGTTTCTCAACACTAACACAAGTGCGAAAAGTGGTTTTTCAACACTAACACAAGTGCGAAAAGTGGTTTTTCAACACTATCACAAGTGCAAAAAGTGTTTTTTCCACACTAATACAAGTGCAAAAGTGGTTTCCTGCACCAACACAAGTGCGAAAAGTGGTTTTTCAACACTAATACAAGTGCGAAAAGTGGTTTTTCAACACTAACACAAGTGCAAAAAGTTGTTTTTCCACACTAATACAAGTGCAAAAGTGGTTTCCTGCACCAACACAAGTGCGAAAAGTGGTTTTTCAACACTAACACAAGTGCGAAAAGTGGTTTTTCCACACTAATACAAGTGCAAAAGTGGTTTCCTGCAACAACACAAGTGCGAAAAGTGGTTTTTCAACACTAACACAAGTGCGAAAAGTGGTTTTTCAACACTATCACAAGTGCAAAAAGTGTTTTTTCCACACTAATACAAGTGCAAAAGTGGTTTCCTGCACCAACACAAGTGCGAAAAGTGGTTTTTCAACACTAACACAAGTGCGAAAAGTGGTTTTTCAACACTAACACAAGTGCGAAAAGTGTTTTTTCCACACTAATACAAGTGCAAAAGTGGTTTCCTGCACCAACACAAGTGCAAAAAGTGGTTTTTCAATACCAACACAAGTGCGAAAAGTGGTTTTTCCACACTAATACAAGTGCAAAAGTGGTTTCCTGCAACAATACAAGTGCGAAAAGTGGTTTTTCAACACTAACACAAGTGCGAAAAGTGGTTTTTCAACACTATCACAAGTGCAAAAAGTGTTTTTTCCACACTAATACAAGTGCAAAAGTGGTTTCCTGCACCAACACAAGTGCGAAAAGTGGTTTTTCAACACTAACACAAGTGCGAAAAGTGGTTTTTCAACACTAACACAAGTGCGAAAAGTGGTTTTTCAACACTATCACAAGTGCAAAAAGTGTTTTTTCCACACTAATACAAGTGCAAAAGTGGTTTCCTGCACCAACACAAGTGCGAAAAGTGGTTTTTCAACACTAATACAAGTGCGAAAAGTGGTTTTTCAACACTAACACAAGTGCAAAAAGTGTTTTTTCCACACTAATGCAAGTGCAAAAGTGGTTTCCTGCACCAACACAAGTGCGAAAAGTGGTTTTTCAACACTAACACAAGTGCGAAAAGTGGTTTTGCAACACTAACACAAGTGCTAAAAAGTGGTTTTTCAACATTATCACAAGTGCAAAAAGTGTTTTTTCCACACTAATACAAGTGCAAAAGTGGTTTCCTGCACCAACACAAGTGCGAAAGTCGTTTTTCAACACTAACACAAGTGCGAAAAGTGGTTTTTCCACACTAATACAAGTGCAAAAGTGGTTTCCTGCACCAACACAAGTGCGAAAAGTGGTTTTTCAACACTAACACAAGTGCGAAAAGTGGTTTTTCAACACTAACACAAGTGCGAAAAGTGGTTTTTCCACACTAATACAAGTGCAAAAGTGGTTTCCTGCACCAACACAAGTGCGAAAAGTGGTTTTTCAACACTAACACAAGTGCGAAAAGTGGTTTTTCAACACTATCACAAGTGCAAAAAGTGTTTTTTCCACACTAATACAAGTGCAAAAGTGGTTTCCTGCACCAACACGAGTGCGAAAAGTGGTTTTTCAACACTAACACAAGTGCGAAAAGTGGTTTTTCAACACTAACACAAGTACGAAAAGTGGTTTTTCAACACTAACACAAGTGCGAAAAGTGGTTTTTCCACACTAATACAAGTGCAAAAGTGGTTTCCTGCACCAACACAAGTGCGAAAAGTGGTTTTTCAACACTATCACAAGTGCAAAAAGTGTTTTTCCACACTAATACAAGTGCAAAAGTGGTTTCCTGCACCAACACAAGTGCGAAAAGTGTTTTTTCAACACTAACACAAGTGCAAAAAGTGGTTTTTCAACACTAACACAAGTGCGAAAAGTGTTTTTCCACACTAATACAAGTGCAAAAGTGGTTTCCTGCACCAACACAAGTGCGAAAAGTGGTTTTTCAACACTAACACAAGTGCAAAAAGTGTTTTTTCAACACTAACACAAGGGCAAAAAGTGGTTTTTCAACACTAACACAAGTGCGAAAAGTGTTTTTTCCACACTAATACAAGTGCAAAAGTGGTTTCCTGCACCAACACAAGTGCGAAAAGTGGTTTTTCAACACTAACACAAGTGCAAAAAGTGGTTTTTCAACACTAACACAAGTGCGAAAAGTGTTTTTTCCACACTAATACAAGTGCAAAAGTGGTTTCCTGCACCAACACAAGTGCGAAAAGTGGTTTTTCAACACTAACACAAGTGCGAAAAGTGGTTTTTCAACACTAACACAAGTGCGAAAAGTGGTTTTTCAACACTAACACAAGTGCGAAAAGTGGTTTTTCAACACTATCACAAGTGCAAAAAGTGTTTTTTTCCACACAAGTGCAAAAGTGGTTTCCTGCACTAACACAAGTGCGAAAAGTGGTTTTTCAACACTAACACAAGTGCGAAAAGTGTTTTTTCCACACTAATACAAGTGCAAAAGTGGTTTCCTGCACCAACACAAGTGCGAAAAGTGGTTTTTCAACACTAACACAAGTGCGAAAAGTGGTTTTTCAACACTATCACAAGTGCAAAAAGTGTTTTTTCCACACTAATACAAGTGCAAAAGTGGTTTCCTGCACCAACACAAGTGTGAAAAGTGGTTTTTCAACACTAACACAAGTGCGAAATGTGGTTTTTCAACACTAACACAAGTGCGAAAAGTGGTTTTTCAACACTATCACAAGTGCAAAAAGTGTTTTTTTTCCACACAAGTGCAAAAGTGGTTTCCTGCACTAACACAAGTGCGAAAAGTGGTTTTTCAACACTAACACAAGTGCGAAAAGTGGTTTTTCAACACTAACACAAGTGCGAAAAGTGGTTTTTCAACACTAACACAAGTGCGAAAAGTGGTTTTTCCACACTAATACAAGTGCAAAAGTGGTTTCCTGCACCAACACAAGTGCGAAAAGTGGTTTTTCAACACTAACACAAGTGCGAAAAGTGGTTTTTCAACACTATCACAAGTGCAAAAAGTGTTTTTTCCACACTAATACAAGTGCAAAAGTGGTTTCCTGCACCAACAAAAGTGCGAAAAGTGGTTTTTCAACACTAACACAAGTGCAAAAAGTGGTTTTTCAACACTATCACAAGTGCAAAAAGTGTTTTTTTCACACTAATACAAGTGCAAAAGTGGTTTCCTGCACCAACACAAGTGCGAAAAGTGGTTTTTCAACACTAACACAAGTGCGAAAAGTGGTTTTTCAACACTAACACAAGTGCGAAAAGTGGTTTTTCAACGCTATCACAAGTGCAAAAAGTGTTTTTTCCACACTAATACAAGTGCAAAAGTGGTTTCCTGCACCAACACAAGTGCGAAAAGTGGTTTTTCAACACTAACACAAGTGCGAAAAGTGATTTTTCAACACTAACACAAGTGCGAAAAGTGGTTTTTCAACACTAACACAAGTGCGAAAAGTGTTTTTTCCACACTAATACAAGCGAAAAGTGGTTTCCTGCACCAACACAAGTGCGAAAAGTGGTTTTTCAACACTAACACAAGTGCGAAAAGTGGTTTTTCAACACCAACACAAGTGCGAAAAGTGGTTTTTCCAAACTAATACAAGTGCAAAAGTGGTTTCCTGCACCAACACAAGTGCGAAAAGTGGTTTTTCAACACTAACACAAGTGCGAAAAGTGGTTTTTCAACACTATCACAAGGGCAAAAAGTGTTTTTTCCACACTAATACAAGTGCAAAAGTGGTTTCCTGCACCAACACAAGTGCGAAAAGTGGTTTTTCAACACTAACACAAGTGCGAAAAGTGGTTTTTCAACACTAACACAAGTGCGAAAAGTGTTTTTTCCACACTAATACAAGTGCAAAAGTGGTTTCCTGCACCAACACAAGTGCGAAAAGTGGTTTTTCAACACTAACACAAGTGCGAAAAGTGGTTTTTCAACACCAACACAAGTGCGAAAAGTGGTTTTTCCAAACTAATACAAGTGCAAAAGTGGTTTCCTGCACCAACACAAGTGCGAAAAGTGGTTTTTCAACACTAACACAAGTGCGAAAAGTGGTTTTTCAACACTATCACAAGTGCAAAAAGTGTTTTTTCCACACTAATACAAGTGCAAAAGTGGTTTCCTGCACCAACACAAGTGCGAAAAGTGGTTTTTCAACACTAACACAAGTGCGAAAAGTGTTTTTTCCACACTAATACAAGTGCAAAAGTGGTTTCCTGCACCAACACAAGTGCGAAAAGTGGTTTTTCAACACTAACACAAGTGCGAAAAGTGGTTTTTCCACACTAATACAAGTGCAAAAGTGGTTTCCTGCAACAACACAAGTGCGAAAAGTGGTTTTTCAACACTAACACAAGTGCGAAAAGTGTTTTTCAACACTATCACAAGTGCAAAAAGTGTTTTTTCCACACTAATACAAGTGCAAAAGTGGTTTCCTGCACCAACACAAGTGCGAAAAGTGGTTTTTCAACACTAACACAAGTGCGAAAAGTGGTTTTTCAACACTAACACAAGTGCGAAAAGTGTTTTTTCCACACTAATACAAGTGCAAAAGTGGTTTCCTGCACCAACACAAGTGCAAAAAGTGGTTTTTCAATACTAACACAAGTGCGAAAAGTGGTTTTTCCACACTAATGCAAGTGCAAAAGTGGTTTCCTGCAACAACACAAGTGCGAAAAGTGGTTTTTCAACACTAACACAAGTGCGAAAAGTGGTTTTTCAACACTATCACAAGTGCAAAAAGTGTTTTTTCCACACTAATACAAGTGCAAAAGTGGTTTCCTGCACCAACACAAGTGCGAAAAGTGGTTTTCAACACTAACACAAGTGCGAAAAGTGGTTTTTCAACACTAACACAAGTGCGAAAAGTGGTTTTTCAACACTATCACAAGTGCAAAAAGTGTTTTTTCCACACTAATACAAGTGCAAAAGTGGTTTCCTGCACCAACACAAGTGCGAAAAGTGGTTTTCAACACTAATACAAGTGCGAAAAGTGGTTTATCAACACTAACACAAGTGCAAAAAGTGTTTTTTCCACACTAATACAAGTGCAAAAGTGGTTTCCTGCACCAACACAAGTGCGAAAAGTGGTTTTTCAACACTAACACAAGTGCTAAAAAGTGGTTTTTCAACATTATCACAAGTGCAAAAAGTGTTTTTTTCCACACTAATACAAGTGCAAAAGTGGTTTCCTGCACCAACACAAGTGCGAAAAGTGGTTTTTCAACACTAACACAAGTGCGAAATGTGGTTTTTCAACACTAACACAAGGGCGAAAAGTGGTTTTTCAACACTAACACAAGTGCGAAAAGTCGTTTTTCAACACTAACACAAGTGCGAAAAGTGGTTTTTCCACACTAATACAAGTGCAAAAGTGGTTTCCTGCACCAACACAAGTGCGAAAAGTGGTTTTTCAACACTAACACAAGTGCGAAAAGTGGTTTTTCAACACTAACACAAGTGCGAAAAGTGGTTTTTCCACACTAATACAAGTGCAAAAGTGGTTTCCTGCACCAACACAAGTGCGAAAAGTGGTTTTTCAACACTAACACAAGTGCGAAAAGTGGTTTTTCAACACTATCACAAGTGCAAAAAGTGTTTTTTCCACACTAATACAAGTGCAAAAGTGGTTTCCTGCACCAACACGAGTGCGAAAAGTGGTTTTTCAACACTAACACAAGTGCGAAAAGTGGTTTTTCAACACTAACACAAGTACGAAAAGTGGTTTTTCAACACTAACACAAGTGCAAAAAGTGGTTTTTCCACACTAATACAAGTGCAAAAGTGGTTTCCTGCACCAACACAAGTGCGAAAAGTGGTTTTTCAACACTATCACAAGTGCAAAAAGTGTTTTTCCACACTAATACAAGTGCAAAAGTGGTTTCCTGCACCAACACAAGTGCGAAAAGTGGTTTTTCAACACTATCACAAGTGCAAAAAGTGTTTTTCCACACTAATACAAGTGCAAAAGTGGTTTCCTGCACCAACACAAGTGCGAAAAGTGTTTTTTCAACACTAACACAAGTGCAAAAAGTGGTTTTTCAACACTAACACAAGTGCGAAAAGTGTTTTTCCACACTAATACAAGTGCAAAAGTGGTTTCCTGCACCAACACAAGTGCGAAAAGTGGTTTTTCAACACTAACACAAGTGCAAAAAGTGTTTTTTCAACACTAACACAAGGGCAAAAAGTGGTTTTTCAACACTAACACAAGTGCGAAAAGTGTTTTTTCCACACTAATACAAGTGCAAAAGTGGTTTCCTGCACCAACACAAGTGCGAAAAGTGGTTTTTCAACACTAACACAAGTGCAAAAAGTGGTTTTTCAACACTAACACAAGTGCGAAAAGTGTTTTTTCCACACTAATACAAGTGCAAAAGTGGTTTCCTGCACCAACACAAGTGCGAAAAGTGGTTTTTCAACACTAACACAAGTGCGAAAAGTGGTTTTTCAACACTAACACAAGTGCGAAAAGTGTTTTTTCCACACTAATACAAGTGCAAAAGTGGTTTCCTGCACCAACACAAGTGCGAAAAGTGGTTTTTCAACACTAACACAAGTGCGAAAAGTGGTTTTTCAACACTAACACAATTGCGAAAAGTGGTTTTTCAACACTATCACAAGTGCAAAAAGTGTTTTTTTCCACACAAGTGCAAAAGTGGTTTCCTGCACTAACACAAGTGCGAAAAGTGGTTTTTCAACACTAACACAAGTGCGAAAAGTGTTTTTTCCACACTAATACAAGTGCAAAAGTGGTTTCCTGCACCAACACAAGTGCGAAAAGTGGTTTTTCAACACTAACACAAGTGCGAAAAGTGGTTTTTCAACACTATCACAAGTGCAAAAAGTGTTTTTTCCACACTAATACAAGTGCAAAAGTGGTTTCCTGCACCAACACAAGTGTGAAAAGTGGTTTTTCAACACTAACACAAGTGCGAAAAGTGGTTTTTCAACACTAACACAAGTGCGAAAAGTGGTTTTTCAACACTATCACAAGTGCAAAAAGTGTTTTTTTCCACACAAGTGCAAAAGTGGTTTCCTGCACTAACACAAGTGCGAAAAGTGGTTTTTCAACACTAACACAAGTGCGAAAAGTGGTTTTTCAACACTAACACAAGTGCGAAAAGTGGTTTTTCAACACTAACACAAGTGCGAAAAGTGGTTTTGCCACACTAATATAAGTGCAAAAGTGGTTTCCTGCACCAACACAAGTGCGAAAAGTGGTTTTTCAACACTAACACAAGTGCGAAAAGTGGTTTTTCAACACTATCACAAGTGCAAAAAGTGTTTTTTCCACACTAATACAAGTGCAAAAGTGGTTTCCTGCACCAACACAAGTGCGAAAAGTGGTTTTTCAACACTAACACAAGTGCAAAAAGTGGTTTTTCAACACTATCACAAGTGCAAAACGTGTTTTTTCCACACTAATACAAGTGCAAAAGTGGTTTCCTGCACCAACACAAGTGCGAAAAGTGGTTTTTCAACACTAACACAAGTGCGAAAAGTGGTTTTTCAACACTAACACAAGTGCGAAAAGTGGTTTTTCAACGCTATCACAAGTGCAAAAAGTGTTTTTTCCACACTAATACAAGTGCAAAAGTGGTTTCCTGCACCAACACAAGTGCGAAAAGTGGTTTTTCAACACTAACACAAGTGCAAAAAGTGATTTTTCAACACTAACACAAGTGCGAAAAGTGGTTTTTCAACACTAACACAAGTGCGAAAAGTGTTTTTTCCACACTAATACAAGTGCAAAAGTGGTTTCCTGCACCAACACAAGTGCGAAAAGTGGTTTTTCAACAGTAACACAAGTGCGAAAAGTGGTTTTTCAACACCAACACAAGTGCGAAAAGTGTTTTTTCCACACTAATACAAGTGCAAAAGTGGTTTCCTGCACCAACACAAGTGCGAAAAGTGGTTTTTCAACACTAACACAAGTGCGAAAAGTGGTTTTTCAACACTATCACAAGTGCAAAAAGTGTTTTTTCCACACTAATACAAGTGCAAAAGTGGTTTCCTGCACCAACACAAGTGTGAAAAGTGGTTTTTCAACACTAACACAAGTGCGAAAAGTGGTTTTTCAACACTAACACAAGTGCGAAAAGTGGTTTTTCAACACTATCACAAGTGCAAAAAGTGTTTTTTTTCCACACAAGTGCAAAAGTGGTTTCCTGCACTAACACAAGTGCGAAAAGTGGTTTTTCAACACTAACACAAGTGCGAAAAGTGGTTTTTCAACACTAACACAAGTGCGAAAAGTGGTTTTTCAACACTAACACAAGTGCGAAAAGTGGTTTTTCCACACTAATACAAGTGCAAAAGTGGTTTCCTGCACCAACACAAGTGCGAAAAGTGGTTTTTCAACACTAACACAAGTGCGAAAAGTGGTTTTTCAACACTATCACAAGTGCAAAAAGTGTTTTTTCCACACTAATACAAGTGCAAAAGTGGTTTCCTGCACCAACAAAAGTGCGAAAAGTGGTTTTTCAACACTAACACAAGTGCAAAAAGTGGTTTTTCAACACTATCACAAGTGCAAAAAGTGTTTTTTTCACACTAATACAAGTGCAAAAGTGGTTTCCTGCACCAACACAAGTGCGAAAAGTGGTTTTTCAACACTAACACAAGTGCGAAAAGTGGTTTTTCAACACTAACACAAGTGCGAAAAGTGGTTTTTCAACGCTATCACAAGTGCAAAAAGTGTTTTTTCCACACTAATACAAGTGCAAAAGTGGTTTCCTGCACCAACACAAGTGCGAAAAGTGGTTTTTCAACACTAACACAAGTGCGAAAAGTGATTTTTCAACACTAACACAAGTGCGAAAAGTGGTTTTTCAACACTAACACAAGTGCGAAAAGTGGTTTTTCAACACTATCACAAGTGCAAAAAGTGTTTTTTCCACACTAATACAAGTGCAAAAGTGGTTTCCTGCACCAACACAAGTGCGAAAAGTGGTTTTTCAACACTAACACAAGTGCGAAAAGTGGTTTTTCAACACTATCACAAGTGCAAAAAGTGTTTTTTCCACACTAATACAAGTGCAAAAGTGGTTTCCTGCACCAACACAAGTGCGAAAAGTGGTTTTTCAACACTAACACAAGTGCAAAAAGTGGTTTTTCAACACTATCACAAGTGCAAAACGTGTTTTTTCCACACTAATACAAGTGCAAAAGTGGTTTCCTGCACCAACACAAGTGCGAAAAGTGGTTTTTCAACACTAACACAAGTGCGAAAAGTGGTTTTTCAACACTAACACAAGTGCGAAAAGTGGTTTTTCAACGCTATCACAAGTGCAAAAAGTGTTTTTTCCACACTAATACAAGTGCAAAAGTGGTTTCCTGCACCAACACAAGTGCGAAAAGTGGTTTTTCAACACTAACACAAGTGCAAAAAGTGATTTTTCAACACTAACACAAGTGCGAAAAGTGGTTTTTCAACACTAACACAAGTGCGAAAAGTGTTTTTTCCACACTAATACAAGTGCAAAAGTGGTTTCCTGCACCAACACAAGTGCGAAAAGTGGTTTTTCAACAGTAACACAAGTGCGAAAAGTGGTTTTTCAACACCAACACAAGTGCGAAAAGTGTTTTTTCCACACTAATACAAGTGCAAAAGTGGTTTCCTGCACCAACACAAGTGCGAAAAGTGGTTTTTCAACACTAACACAAGTGCGAAAAGTGGTTTTTCAACACTATCACAAGTGCAAAAAGTGTTTTTTCCACACTAATACAAGTGCAAAAGTGGTTTCCTGCACCAACACAAGTGTGAAAAGTGGTTTTTCAACACTAACACAAGTGCGAAAAGTGGTTTTTCAACACTAACACAAGTGCGAAAAGTGGTTTTTCAACACTATCACAAGTGCAAAAAGTGTTTTTTTTCCACACAAGTGCAAAAGTGGTTTCCTGCACTAACACAAGTGCGAAAAGTGGTTTTTCAACACTAACACAAGTGCGAAAAGTGGTTTTTCAACACTAACACAAGTGCGAAAAGTGGTTTTTCAACACTAACACAAGTGCGAAAAGTGGTTTTTCCACACTAATACAAGTGCAAAAGTGGTTTCCTGCACCAACACAAGTGCGAAAAGTGGTTTTTCAACACTAACACAAGTGCGAAAAGTGGTTTTTCAACACTATCACAAGTGCAAAAAGTGTTTTTTCCACACTAATACAAGTGCAAAAGTGGTTTCCTGCACCAACAAAAGTGCGAAAAGTGGTTTTTCAACACTAACACAAGTGCAAAAAGTGGTTTTTCAACACTATCACAAGTGCAAAAAGTGTTTTTTTCACACTAATACAAGTGCAAAAGTGGTTTCCTGCACCAACACAAGTGCGAAAAGTGGTTTTTCAACACTAACACAAGTGCGAAAAGTGGTTTTTCAACACTAACACAAGTGCGAAAAGTGGTTTTTCAACGCTATCACAAGTGCAAAAAGTGTTTTTTCCACACTAATACAAGTGCAAAAGTGGTTTCCTGCACCAACACAAGTGCGAAAAGTGGTTTTTCAACACTAACACAAGTGCGAAAAGTGATTTTTCAACACTAACACAAGTGCGAAAAGTGGTTTTTCAACACTAACACAAGTGCGAAAAGTGTTTTTTCCACACTAATACAAGCGAAAAGTGGTTTCCTGCACCAACACAAGTGCGAAAAGTGGTTTTTCAACACTAACACAAGTGCGAAAAGTGGTTTTTCAACACCAACACAAGTGCGAAAAGTGGTTTTTCCAAACTAATACAAGTGCAAAAGTGGTTTCCTGCACCAACACAAGTGCGAAAAGTGGTTTTTCAACACTAACACAAGTGCGAAAAGTGGTTTTTCAACACTATCACAAGTGCAAAAAGTGTTTTTTCCACACTAATACAAGTGCAAAAGTGGTTTCCTGCACCAACACAAGTGCGAAAAGTGGTTTTTCAACACTAACACAAGTGCGAAAAGTGTTTTTTCCACACTAATACAAGTGCAAAAGTGGTTTCCTGCACCAACACAAGTGCGAAAAGTGGTTTTTCAACACTAACACAAGTGCGAAAAGTGGTTTTTCAACACCAACACAAGTGCGAAAAGTGGTTTTTCCAAACTAATACAAGTGCAAAAGTGGTTTCCTGCACCAACACAAGTGCGAAAAGTGGTTTTTCAACACTAACACAAGTGCGAAAAGTGTTTTTTCCACACTAATACAAGTGCAAAAGTGGTTTCCTGCACCAACACAAGTGCGAAAAGTGGTTTTTCAACACTAACACAAGTGCGAAAAGTGGTTTTTCCACACTAATACAAGTGCAAAAGTGGTTTCCTGCAACAACACAAGTGCGAAAAGTGGTTTTTCAACACTAACACAAGTGCGAAAAGTGGTTTTTCAACACTATCACAAGTGCAAAAAGTGTTTTTTCCACACTAATACAAGTGCAAAAGTGGTTTCCTGCACCAACACAAGTGCGAAAAGTGGTTTTTCAACACTAACACAAGTGCGAAAAGTGGTTTTTCAACACTAACACAAGTGCGAAAAGTGTTTTTTCCACACTAATACAAGTGCAAAAGTGGTTTCCTGCACCAACACAAGTGCAAAAAGTGGTTTTTCAATACTAACACAAGTGCGAAAAGTGGTTTTTCCACACTAATGCAAGTGCAAAAGTGGTTTCCTGCAACAACACAAGTGCGAAAAGTGGTTTTTCAACACTAACACAAGTGCGAAAAGTGGTTTTTCAACACTATCACAAGTGCAAAAAGTGTTTTTTCCACACTAATACAAGTGCAAAAGTGGTTTCCTGCACCAACACAAGTGCGAAAAGTGGTTTTTCAACACTAACACAAGTGCGAAAAGTGGTTTTTCAACACTAACACAAGTGCGAAAAGTGGTTTTTTCAACACTATCACAAGTGCAAAAAGTGTTTTTTCCACACTAATACAAGTGCAAAAGTGGTTTCCTGCACCAACACAAGTGCGAAAAGTGGTTTTTCAACACTAATACAAGTGCGAAAAGTGGTTTATCAACACTAACACAAGTGCAAAAAGTGTTTTTTCCACACTAATACAAGTGCAAAAGTGGTTTCCTGCACCAACACAAGTGCGAAAAGTGGTTTTTCAACACTAACACAAGTGCGAAAAGTGGTTTTGCAACACTAACACAAGTGCTAAAAAGTGGTTTTTCAACAATATCACAAGTGCAAAAAGTGTTTTTTCCACACTAATACAAGTGCAAAAGTGGTTTCCTGCACCAACACAAGTGCGAAAAGTGGTTTTGCAACACTAACACAAGTGCGAAATGTGGTTTTTCAACACTAACACAAGGGCGAAAAGTGGTTTTTCAACACTAACACAAGTGCGAAAAGTCGTTTTTCAACACTAACACAAGTGCGAAAAGTGGTTTTTCCACACTAATACAAGTGCAAAAGTGGTTTCCTGCACCAACACAAGTGCGAAAAGTGGTTTTTCAACACTAACACAAGTGCGAAAAGTGGTTTTTCAACACTAACACAAGTGCGAAAAGTGTTTTTCCACACTAATACAAGTGCAAAAGTGGTTTCCTGCACCAACACAAGTGCGAAAAGTGGTTTTTCAACACTAACACAAGTGCGAAAAGTGGTTTTTCAACACTATCACAAGTGCAAAAAGTGTTTTTTCCACACTAATACAAGTGCAAAAGTGGTTTCCTGCACCAACACGAGTGCGAAAAGTGGTTTTTCAACACTAACACAAGTGCGAAAAGTGGTTTTTCAACACTAACACAAGTACGAAAAGTGGTTTTTCAACACTAACACAAGTGCAAAAAGTGGTTTTTCCACACTAATACAAGTGCAAAAGTGGTTTCCTGCACCAACACAAGTGCGAAAAGTGGTTTTTCAACACTATCACAAGTGCAAAAAGTGTTTTTCCACACTAATACAAGTGCAAAAGTGGTTTCCTGCACCAACACAAGTGCGAAAAGTGGTTTTTCAACACTATCACAAGTGCAAAAAGTGTTTTTCCACACTAATACAAGTGCAAAAGTGGTTTCCTGCACCAACACAAGTGCGAAAAGTGTTTTTTCAACACTAACACAAGTGCAAAAAGTGGTTTTTCAACACTAACACAAGTGCGAAAAGTGTTTTTCCACACTAATACAAGTGCAAAAGTGGTTTCCTGCACCAACACAAGTGCGAAAAGTGGTTTTTCAACACTAACACAAGTGCAAAAAGTGTTTTTTCAACACTAACACAAGGGCAAAAAGTGGTTTTTCAACACTAACACAAGTGCGAAAAGTGTTTTTTCCACACTAATACAAGTGCAAAAGTGGTTTCCTGCACCAACACAAGTGCGAAAAGTGGTTTTTCAACACTAACACAAGTGCAAAAAGTGGTTTTTCAACACTAACACAAGTGCGAAAAGTGTTTTTTCCACACTAATACAAGTGCAAAAGTGGTTTCCTGCACCAACACAAGTGCGAAAAGTGGTTTTTCAACACTAACACAAGTGCGAAAAGTGGTTTTTCAACACTAACACAAGTGCGAAAAGTGTTTTTTCCACACTAATACAAGTGCAAAAGTGGTTTCCTGCACCAACACAAGTGCGAAAAGTGGTTTTTCAACACTAACACAAGTGCGAAAAGTGGTTTTTCAACACTAACACAATTGCGAAAGTGGTTTTTCAACACTATCACAAGTGCAAAAAGTGTTTTTTTCCACACAAGTGCAAAAGTGGTTTCCTGCACTAACACAAGTGCGAAAAGTGGTTTTTCAACACTAACACAAGTGCGAAAAGTGTTTTTTCCACACTAATACAAGTGCAAAAGTGGTTTCCTGCACCAACACAAGTGCGAAAAGTGGTTTTTCAACACTAACACAAGTGCGAAAAGTGGTTTTTTAACACTATCACAAGTGCAAAAAGTGTTTTTTCCACACTAATACAAGTGCAAAAGTGGTTTCCTGCACCAACACAAGTGTGAAAAGTGGTTTTTCAACACTAACACAAGTGCGAAAAGTGGTTTTTCAACACTAACACAAGTGCGAAAAGTGGTTTTTCAACACTATCACAAGTGCAAAAAGTGTTTTTTTCCACACAAGTGCAAAAGTGGTTTCCTGCACTAACACAAGTGCGAAAAGTGGTTTTTCAACACTAACACAAGTGCGAAAAGTGGTTTTTCAACACTACACAAGTGCGAAAAGTGGTTTTTCAACACTAACACAAGTGCGAAAAGTGGTTTTTCCACACTAATACAAGTGCAAAAGTGGTTTCCTGCACCAACACAAGTGCGAAAAG